>NC_087296.1:300000-452500 GCF_015220805.1 Pogoniulus pusillus
TGTTCAGCATCAGTGAACCACTATTTTATACAGCACACTGAAAGCACAGACCTAGGGAACTGGTGCCACAAAGGTCTGCAACAATAGCAATCAACTCTGAATTACGCTTCACCTTCACTGTTGGCAGTTTTTGACTGGCCAAAAAGTGCTCTTGCACAAGCAGTTGACACCATGGCTAGAGGACAGTAGCAAGGAAGGTTTGACAGAAGAACCCGCTCCTAGTGAAAAGGGAAGTTTCTGCCCTCCTCTCCCCGCTTCCTCCCGCGGCTGCAGGCTGTGCAGCAGCAGCGCAGCTCCCCGGCCACAGCATGGCTCCGATGGCACAGGCCAGCGCAGCTCACAGCGCTGCTGGCACGGCGCAGACAGCACTTAGAGATGCCCCGGGACAGAACTTCCCACGGCAACCCCCTTCCGTTTCGGACACCAAACCGCGCCACGCCGTGGGGAACACCGGCGAAAAGCACACAACTCGAGTGGGTTTTGCGCTTGCCTACCGCACCCCTGACCCAGCACCACAGAGATCCCAGGGAAGACGCAGCCCGCGGGTGCCAGCGCCGCTTCGTCCCTCCCGAAGCCGCTCTCTCCGGGCAACTGATCAGGCCCCTCACACCGCGGCCTGAGGGCCCGGGCGCGGGCAGCAGCAGCGGTGATTCCCGCGGGGGACGCTCCCCTTCCGCGCGTCCCGCGCCCGCCGCCAGCCCCGCACCGCGCAGGCGCCGCGGAGCCCATTGGCCGCCGCCGCCCGTCCCTCCTCCCCGGCCAGCTCCGTGTCCCCGCCCCGGGCAGCGCACGCCCACTGCCACCGCTGGGGGCACGGTCTGCGGCCGGGGGTCGGGCTGGGCAGGGCCGGCTCAGTTGCGTGGCCGCTGTGGGGCGGCTTCTGGCCCCATTCTGCCGGTGCATGAAGCCGGCGCTCGGAGGAGCTCCTGTAGGGCTCCTACTGAGCGCAGGCCCAGCCGCGCTCCCTGCCCTGTAAGCTGCCTCCCTGCTGCCGGACGCGGGCTGCTCCGCTTTCACAGGATCACAGGATGTCAGGGGCTGGAAGGGACCCAAGGAGATCATCCAGTCCACCCCCCCTGCCAGGGCAGGACAATCCTATCTATCACAGATCATTATCACTCCCTCACAGACAATTAAAGCTGCCCAGAAGGGCTCAAAGCTGCCCTCTCTCTCCCTCCCTCTACCTTCCCCGGCCCCCTCTTACCGCCGCTGTGGCGGCAGTTGCTGGTTTGCCTGTGCCGAACGTACTGCTTAAGGTCCCCTGCGTGGATTTTCGGGCGGCTTCACGGCCAGCCGTGTGCCGCCAACCTCCCCCTCCCCCAGCACTCGCATCCCGCCCCGGTGCCCCCTTCAGTGCCCTCTGCTCTCACTGCTGCCCCGGGCTCCCCGGCGTGACCAGCTACCACGCGTGGGCCCCGTCAGCTCCCGCCCTAACGCCACCACCATGTCACCGTTAGTAACTACCCCGGCCGCAGTGCTGCTCGCTTGTCCTCCCCAGCTGCCTGCCGCCTTCTTTTTGTTCCTTCTCACTGGCCCGTACCTGAGCCACATCTTCCTCCTCCTTGCCTCCCAAGTTCACTCATCCCCATGCTCCCCCCATGGTATGGGGCGGGAGGTCCCGATGTTTGCTGGTGCCCCACAGGCCACGACCGAAGCTGCCCGTGCCTGCCAGGGGCTGCTCCCGTCTCCGGGCATGACCCGTTCCCATGCAGCGCGGAGCTGGTGTGCGGTGCTCGGGAGCCCAGGCTGCGCGCTGCTCTCTGCCCGCGCCGGAACATCCTCGCTGAGCGTGACAGGCACCAGAGAAGAGGGGCCAGGTCCTAACCCTGTGCTGCCATAAGACAGCGTAAAATGCACGCCCTGTACCTAGCAGTTTCTGGGACATGTGAAAAATTACTGCGTTGTTCTGGCTTGCCTTGGTTTGTTTTGTTTTCAGAACGAATGCTTTCACAGTTCTGCCTGGATTTGGGATGTAAATTAGCAGCAGCGCACAAAACTTTCATTTTCAACAAGAAAGTTGCTATTAAAAGTTTTGCTGTTGCTGCCACAGCTTGCCATGAAGACTCTCCTGTGATTACAAATGCTTCATTTGCTCCCGTGTCTGTACGGATCCCTCATTTGCTTCCCTAAATTCCCGTCGAATTAAAAACCCCAGTACATCACGGTTAAATAAAACTGTACCCGGGATAACCCTGATTTCCATATGCAGATTTATCTGCACTGACAGCCTCCTCTCCCTCTCCCAGCCTGTTTCCTCTCTCCCTCCCTCTCTCCCTCTTTCTCTTCCTCTCTTTTTGTCTCTCTTATGTCTATTGCATTATGCCTGAATAATTTTCAGCCTCTTTTTTTTTTCTCCTCTCCTCTCGCACGCACATGCTGAAATAACGAGACAAAGATGCAAGGTGGTGGCTGCAGTCCCTGTCTCCAGGACAAAACCAAGACAGCTCCTGACGGCAATGCCACCTTGCCTTTTTTAATTTTTTACCCCTTTTTCTCTTTTTTCCCCCCACTCATGCTTGGTGATTAAACTTCCCCAGGATGGGCAAAGAAAAGGAACTGGAAATGAAATAGGGATGAGGAAAAATCCCATTGCAGCAGCTGCAGTCAGTGGTGTCTGCTGCCAGATGTGCTGAAGCTCCTGGGGTCCTTGACACTAAAAGGCAGTATTAAAATATTTGGAGACAAAAGCTGCCTCCTCAGTGATCTTTATTTAACGTGGCAGCAGGCGCCTCCGGGGGGAGAATCGGTGTGCTGGATGGTGAACTGGACTTTGCTCCTTTCTGGGATGAAAGGAGGTTATCTATCCCATGCCAAGAGGGAGCTGAGGTAAGAGAGCTGATCCAGCTCCTGCTTTTTCTTAGTCTATTTCCTAAGCATCTTCTCTGGAGCAGCCCTCTGTATCCGTGGATGTGTTTCTGTGTTTGTATCTTTGTGTGTTTGCTTTCAGGGCGGTGAGTGGTAATGTTTTGGTTTCTTTCTCTCTTCACATCAGCCCAGAGAAAGTTAATTCACAATAGATACTCAGAGCTCGTTGGGAAGGGTCCTTTTGTGGCTGGTGTGGGGTTTTTAATGTTTTTGTTTCCAGAGCAGCCTTTAGCAGTGACATCACCTTCCACTGCTGCTAATAAAGCTGATTTGCAAAGTCTTTAAAAAAAAAATACCCCAGTAACTTTGTGATAAGAAATCATGCTGGGGATTCACAGGCTCTGTTTTTTGGCTGCACTTGACAACCCTGGAAGTCTTCTTCAAGCTATAGGGATATTTTTTATTATTATTATTTCTAGCACAGAAGCAATGAATGCTGCATAATTAAGTACAGTATTTAATTTGGCTGTTGTGAGGCAAAAGAATAAGGTAATAATTTTTATTGTACTAATCAGACTCAAGATGTTCTCTGTGTTAATTGGGTTAAAAAAATTGCAGTACTTATTAGAAATTCTAATTTCACAATGCAGCACTGACAATAAGCTCAGCCAGTGAATTATTCAGATCTTTAATTTGCTCTCTTAATGACAGTGTTCTGTAATCAGAGTGCAGAGACCGCTTCCTATGCATTATGTATGATGTTCAGGACTTAAATGCAGGACATTATGAAGCCTCTCAGTGACTCAGTAATTAGTTTTCCACAAGACAGGGCACAGATATTCACAGATAAAAGTGTACAGTTAGGATCCTGTTGAGGTGGTGGCAGGGAAGTTCAGACCTGCAGCTGTCCGTTCAGGAGCAGGAGGAGGAAGGAAACTTCCAAACTGGCTGCCACGGTGAGTAGCTGCCACTGGCCCAAGAGGGCAAACTGGGGGGCACTGCACTTGGGAACCCTCTTGGTGACAACTTTACTGGTCGGAGGGTGGAGGGGGAGCTGTGTTTGCCACTTTGTAGAGGCTGTGACAGGGCAATCATGCGACGCCATGAGAGAGCCACCACCTGTAGGGAAGGGGAGATGCGTGGTGGAGGGTTTGATCTCCCAGTGCAGGTGCCTGTGCCAGAGTGCAGGGATCTGAGTGGGAGCTGCTGGGTGTGTGCAGGAACTCTGGAACACCTGATGTTGCTGCTGTACCTGCTCCAGCTGTACCTGCTCCAGCTGTCCTGCTCTTTACTCTGCCCATGTTTTACTGAACATCTTACTTTCCTGACAGCTCAGTTCTCACCGTCCAAAAGGTGACTCAGAAAGTAGGTTTATTCTCTTTCCCTTGGATCATTTACCTGATGCTACCTCAGGTGATTTAAATGCAGACCAGTTATGTAACTTCTCTACTTCTGTAGGCTGATGCTGCTGCTAGGAGAATGAATCAAGGTGGAAAGTGGTGCTTTTTCCATAGTTCCAGACTGGCAGCTGTACATGTGTCCTGCATTCTCTCAGGAGACAAAATATCTGACTGGAGAGGGCTATTCATTCATTTTGTATTAACTCTAAAGACTACTCTGAAGTTCTTGTGCACTTTCTACAGGGTTGTGATTTTAATTATTAAAGATGATTTACCAATAAAACTTTTATGCTCAATAAAAAAAACATTAAAGATCTCAAATGAGTAGTCAAGAATTTGCTGTCATTAGCAGATGTTGCTGGGGGTTTGCAGGCTTAGGGCCCTGGACAAGTCACCAGGTCATTGCTCTTCACCAACAAGGCACTGTATTTTATGGGTAGTCCATTTCGTGACTTCAACAGAGTTACAGAGCTGAAAAGGTCTCCAGGAAGGTGTCACAGCCACCCCTTCCCTCTCCTGCAGAGCCCAGCACAGTGCAATCCCTGTCCTAATGAGGGCTTGACTGGCTTCCTAAAGGTGTGCCCTGGTGCCTCACCCCGGCTATCCAGGCCAGCATTTCTTCCAGGAGAAAGCTTTCCCTACTGTCTAACCTGCAACTTCACTTGCTGAAAGTAAAGGACTAGAATCTATTACAATAGCACAGGGAGTTTATGTCCCTCTTTGCATCAGACTTTCACATATTTCAGATCCTTATGTTTCACTGTGGTCTGCTCTTCATTGATCCCCATTTGTTGTCATTTTTTTAATAGGAAAAAAAAGGTTTTTATTTTAACTTTGTGCTTCATATAGTTAATTCTTGCTCTCCTCTGGCCTCTCCTCATTTCTCCTTTCTTGAAATGCACTACTCCAGACTTGAGTATGACATTAAAGCTGCCGTATAACCTGTATGTTTTCACTTAATGGAAGGAACTTTGCCACTTCCATCACTTTGCTCAGACAAACCTTAACAAGTGACATTGTGGGTGCAATGATGTCTGTTAATCCAGGATGCAGCCTACTCAGACATGAAAAGCTGCAACCTGTGTTTGAACGGGTTTGTAACTTTGTCAGAGGTTTGTGCTCCTAGCAGGAGGCTTCCAGGGCATGGTAACTACCTGTGACTGGCTGACCAGTGCTGTGCAGCTGTCAGCCCACATGCTGGAAAGGATATCTGCAGTGTCTGGTGCTCAGAGGATGGTTTCAAGCTGTAGAAGCACTACTGGAAAGTCAAAATTGTAGGCTGTAGGCAGGCAGGTTAACATTGGAACTTTCCCACATGGCCCCAGCCGGTCTGGGCAGTGGCAGTTTGCACAACAGCCAGGGGTGCAAAGACAACTTTGTAATACGAGTGCGAAGGCTGTTGGTGGCAGCTAGGAAGTGAACTGTGCAGCAGAGATGAACAGAATGGTTTAGACTACGAGAAGATGAGGAAGTTGGCCTGTCCTAACTCTCCTGGGAGGGGCGGGGGGGGGGGCGGCGGATACCACTCCTAGGTCAGAGGAAGACTCATTCTGTCCTAGAGCTGTCACTGCCTGTGAGGAGCGCGCTTTTCAAAGCCAAAACGAAGAACCACGAGTCTGAAGAGTTAAGGATGGCTTGCTGTGCTTCCAGGGCTTAATCATCTGCTCATGGAGACAGAGTGGCTGCCTGAGAAGGCCTGAAGGACCCTTTGTGACTGCACAGGCAGCTAATTCTCATATTTAGAACATGACCTTCTTCCTGTCCTCCTACTGGCTTGGAACTTGCCATGGTACTGAGCTACTGCAAAGTTTTTTGAGTGATCCAATTTATACTTCTGTACTTGTTCTTTATCAAGAGGCCAAGAAAAGACTTTTAACTCAGCACCATTTTTAGTGACATCTCCAATTAAAAGAAAAGTCCATCTGAAATACATTGCCAGGAGTTGTATTGCTCCAGGCTCAAGTGCCGTCATGAGTAGGAGGTTCTGAAGTGGTATGATGAGTGAGGTCTTTCCAAATGTCTTCTCTTGACTGAGGCTAATAATGCAGCCCTTTCGCATATGCACAGTTCCCATGAAAACAGAGGCAGTACAGCACTGGAGAAGGAAAAATGGGTGCATGTGCCAAGGTGTCTCCCTTTTGAGTCGCTGATTAAATTCGATCAAGGAAGAATAAGGTTAACCAAAAGAAAGACATGCTGAGAGTTATTGATAATATTCTGAATTCCAAATGTATCTCTTCCACTGAAAGCCCTCTGCCAACGGCATGGCAGCCATCAGAGTATCTGTTCAAAATCACAGATGCATTTGCATTCACTAATGCTTTCCAGGAGGTGTTTCACAAGTGGATTGTATTCATTCCAGTCAGTAAAATTCCATACAATCGACTCCAGATGAAGAATTCCAACCTATATGTAACCCCCTGTCTACAGTATAGGAAGCAGAGCAGTGATGAATATTCATCCTATAAACATGGCTTCCTTTTTGCAAAGCCAGGCTGGAAATAGCACAAAGCACTGTTTGAGTTCACATCATCTCCTGTAAAATGTAAACGCACAAAACTCTGCAGTTCTCATCTGCATCCATAGCAGGCCAGATAAATCGGTGGAAAGGATGCTCAGTACCTCAGAAAAGCATCTCACTGCTTCCACCTGGCTTTTCTTCTGTCTCCTCCTCTGCAGGTGCCTTCTGGAGTAGCTCTTGTCCTAGGAGCTCCTTCACGTCCTCAACAACCTCCAGCTTTCATTGCTCACTTACCAATTGTTCAGCCATTCTTTGTGAACTTCCCCTCATGCTTTGTTTGGAGCTCAGGAGGTTTTTACTGTTCCTCAAGCCTCCCTCCTTAAAACTCTGCTGTCATGTCCCAGCAGGAGTTGACAGCAGTTAGACTGCTGGTGGCCTGGAAATCTCCTCCTCTCACACCGCTGCTTTGGACTCTTCTGTGGCCCGTTCCTTGTCTTCTGACGTTCAGGTTGCAAGGGCTCTGGTGCAGACCCTGGGATCTTTCTGGATTTGTAGAGCAGAGGCAAAGAGAGGGCTTTCAGGCTCTAGCTTGATGCCAACGACCGGTCACAACAGCAGGAGTAAACTGTGTGCATCTGATCATTTCACTGCCGCCTGGGATTCCTAGTAGCACAGGCAGACTTCAACTCCCAACGAGCTCTTTGCAATAGGACTGTGTCTGGATCCCCGGAAGCTGACAGAGTGGGGCAGCAGGCAATTGAGGAAGGGGCTGAATGCCAATGAAGCAAAAAATTGCTGTGGGAAAGAGACATGCTAAGGTTGTGGTGGGGGAGACCTTGCTGCAAAGGGGGTCAGGGTAACAACACAGGAAATCACTGCTCTGACAGCTGCCCGCACCTCGGCACACGGGTGTTACCATCATCTTCACTTGCAGAGCTTCCTGCCTGCTCTTACCCGCTGCGACCACTGCACCCATTCTTCTCCTTATCGGCTGCTAAAGCCCAGAGATGAAATAGGGCTTCCCTAAAACTCTGGCTTCATCTCTGGAGGTGTCAGAGCATGCCCAGTGCAGCTGGGCAGCACTGAGTGCTGCACACATCCGCACCTGGCACTTATCTCTGCTGGTAGCCAGCTCTGACTGCCAGGCTGCTCAGCAGTCTGAGAGGGACGACTGGGGAACAGGGGCTGGCAGGTACTGGGCTGTCTGCTGCTGAGCTCCTGTGCAAGCAGAGATGCCAGATTCATGTGGCATGGGGAGGAAAGAGGGGCTGGCTGCATGCTGGGGAGATGCTGGGAGGGGAAGGAACAACATGCTGGTCTGTTTGTATGCTTGGAATTAGAGGGGTCAGGTTTAAGAAACAGCTGTGTGAGGCTGAATGCATCCATATTCCCTGTGGGTTTGTATTTGTGGGCTGATATTTTAATTGAGCAGCACTCAGGCTGCAGGGCAAACTCACCTTTCGTTAGCAGAGAGAGGCCTGGGCTGAAACCAGAATCTGCACTGTGAAGCAGAAGTTGTGTTCACTTTGAGCTGTCAGACACTGTCCAGCTGCCTCCTCTCACAGAGTTTGTAGGAATGCTGAATCTGTGAGACCTTTTCCCGTGTGCTGGACTTAGATGGAATTGGTTACTGGAGGTGATCAAGAGCAAGCCAGCAGCACTCCTGCAGGAAGCCATGTGAAAGGAACAATGGTCTTTGGTCTCAGGAGCTTTTTGTTCTCTCCGTCTATGAGGAATTCTGCTGAGCTGGGTGCCCTAGTACAGATCTGCTGCTTCTTTCATTTAAATTTATTTAAATATGCTCATTATTTCTTACTCATAGAAATCTGATCGGTATCCTGAGGAATCAGGTCAGGCTTCTAGGAGTAACAGCTTTTGATGGAGAGCCACTGCTGCTGCTTCTCTGCTGTCACCCCAGAGAGCTGCACTGCACACTGCATGCCTGTGCCTCTGCTCTTCCTGTCTGCTGGTTTGTGGATTTTAGCAGTCACTCTTTTGTTCTTTTCTCAAGCAGTTGTTTGACAATGAATGATTCCCTTTCCTGGCTTCAAATGATCAGTTTCTTTCCCTCAATGCTTAATAATTGATGACCAAAAGATCTAGAAATGATTGCTAAGCAGACCTGTTGGTGCTTGGTAAAAGCATCAGGTTTATTGCTGCAGAAATCCTTAGAATTCCACATTCTCTCTGTGCCATCCATTTTCTTAATCTCATTATTTTAATCGGTGTCAGGATTTCTTCTACTGAAAACTTTCACTGTTTATATTCCTGTACCCTACATACAGCTAGAAATCACTGCTCATTCTCTGTCTGGCTTTGGGGAAGGTGGCTGCCATCCAGATCACTGCTGTTGCCTGCTGAGGTGTGAGATGTGCATGTGCTGAAGAAAGCCAAAATCTAGAGGATAGTTCCAGGGTGATCTGTGAATGCTGAAGACTTTGTGTGACCTGTCTTTGCACTGAGCTCACAAACATCAGCAGCTGACCCCCAAAACAAGTGAGATCCTGGTGTGCTTGAAGTGCAGTGTTGGACAGGCTGGGACAGCTAGAAGAGAACAAAAAGGATAAGAAACTACCTTACGGATAGAATTGTCCTGCAGGTGAAGAACAGGCAGTACAGAAATGAGCTCACTACTATCTGAATTTATTTCTTCTGTTTTGACATTTTGGTTCATCAGCCTAGGAAATCAATAAAGACTAATTTCATTGGCAAGGATTGAAAAGTGCATAGGAAGGAGCACTCAGGATGTGCATAGCTGCTTTCAAGGGCACTTTGAGTAAAATGTGTTTATTCTAAAGGGATCTGAGTGGCTCCTTTTGTCTAATTGGCTCATACATCAGGCATGACTTCTTTAGGATACTCAGTGTTCAGAGCAAACTTTGTCAGATTGGCTCTACACAAAGGATTTTGGTTTGGTTCCTTTCACACTCTCTGATGAACACCTGACACCTGTGATGTCACCACACATTTGGGTTAAATTCCTGTTATTTCTGTAGCACTCCCCGCATCCTAAAATTATCTTTAGGATCATCTAATGGTTCAGTGTGATAAAAGGAGGATGTCTGTGGGAGCCAAACATTTTGTATTGTTTTCTGTGAACCCTCACTTTCTCTAAACTGTGAGGCACCAGCTATTGGTGGCCAGCTGACACACAAGACACAAGAGCACCAAGCTGTTACTAGTGATGAGTTACAGAGCTCTGGGATGACCTCTCAGCCCAGCTGCAGGAGGAGTCTGTAGGTGCAGAGCATTTGGAGAGGCAAATCTACTCTGGTAGTTTGAAGTGCACAGTGATAAATGCTGCCATAGTGAGTGAGTGGACACGGACAGAATTCCATCCCTCCTGTGTCTGACAGATTAGGAGGGAGCCTAGAGGGAACCTTAAACCCCCCTGCATCTCTGTGCCAGTGCAATGCATGCTCCTGCATCACAAAGCTCCATCACACCCCTGGAGCTGCAGATCTTTTCTGTTCCTCCCATTTAAAGGATGGAATGGGCTGAGTGTGTCTCCGGTGGTGGTATGCTGGGCTTCTAAAGAGCAGTGACAAGGGGTGCTGTCACCTCACAGTCAGTGGCAGAGTATGGAGCTGGGACAAACACCTTTGGTGTGGTAGAAGTGCAGTGTGGTTCAGTTGTAATAATGCCTTGACAACTGGGTGCTCCCTCAGCAGGTGGCTGTGGTTTAATGTACATGAAGGAGCCTGGGAGCCGAGGGTGATGTTGAATCTGCCACTTTCAGGGCTCTAGAATCTACTGCTGCCAGAGTTGCTTTTCTTAACACCAAGGAGTGCTTTGGCAGTGAGACAGAGCTCATAGTGTGGCTCTGAAGAAAACAGTTTTGGTGCCAAAAGAGATGAAACCATCGGTGCATAAGGTCGGTTGCTGTTCTTGCCAACTGCTTCATGGCATTAGACCTTGCTAAGTCTTTCTTTAAAAGTCTTCCATCAGTAGATTGGAGTCCATTAACCTCAACCCTTATTACTCAAGAGAGAGGATGGGTAATTCAGTATTAAACTTGAAACCTCTACTAGGACAATACCTACCTAAGTTCTTCAGTCCTCGTGTGCTTAGCAAGATTTGTAACACTACCTCATTTAATCTCTTTTTAGCTTATTGGTTTCCATGGTGAATTTAGGAAGCTTGAAGGTGGGAAATTGCTATCAAATTCTACTTCATAGAATTCTATAATTCTGAATTCACTGCAGAGACTCAGAGAATTGTCTTCATATAAGCATCCTCTGGAACGATGTGGAGGTCAAGTTTGTGGGGCAGGTCACCTCAGGATACATCTTGGCTCTGTGGAAGTGCTGTGCTGTGCAGACACGGGGGGTTGGTGTGTGTGTGGGGTGTGCACCCGTGAAAGGTCAAAGTGCTACCAGTGACAGCTTCAGGTGCTTGATGGCAAATTTATTCTGCCAGGCTGCACTTGGTGGCTTTGCTTCCCTCAGTCCTGGGCACAAAACTGAATTGGAATCAGTCACTCATCTGGAAGTTGGCAATGGATTTTGTTAGCTTGCCCATTCATCTTGATGAGAAAGGCTTTGTCCTCTAATGTAAGATACAGCTGACCTTGAGTTGTCTGGAATGTTGTTAATGCTGAAGGAATGACTGACAAACAGCAATTATAGAGAAACATGTGGTTGGTGCTATTCTTATGCTCTCATCAGGTACAGTTACACATCTGAGGTCAGCCCATGAGAGGTAGCATTGTGGATGAAACAAGGAGAAAGAAATAGCATTATTGTCAGGCTCTTTGTTCCCCACTGCAGAGATGATTTGCCCTTTCTATCACAGTGACCTCTGCAGATGTGGTGACGGAAATATTAACAAAAGGATAACAAGGGGTGGCTGGTATGAGAAGTTATTCACAAACGCTGTGCTGAAAACAGACAAATAATTGCATCAGACCTTGTTGGCATCACAGGAAGTAGAGAGCCAGATCTGGTTTTCAAATTCACTGGTGGAAGGACTCCCTGCTGGAAGCATGTACCAGACACAGGCTGTTCTCAAGGTCAAATGCGATTAAAGCGCACACACACATTGTAGGCAGAGATTAAATCACAGAATAATGAGATCTTTTCAGAAGGTAGGGTACTGCTCTGGTTGTCCTCTGTACCTGGGAGATACGCCTGTGTTTGGAGTCTCTGTACCCTGTCTTTAGTGGGAAACTGCATGAAAGCTGATGCTGTGTCACTGAACCTGAAGGTCTGTCTATTTAATTGTGTTACCTGCAGGAAAATTAACTTCATGTTTGTTTTGTTGTTTGTTCGGGTTTTTTTGTTGTTGTTGGGTTTTTTTTTGACTGGCTCCTTACACATCTGAAATGAGATAATAAAAGTCACAGGAAGATATTAATGAAATGAAAACTACTGTAAACCAATGAAATAAATACAAGTAAGTAACGCTGAACACAGGTTAGTCTGAATTGATGGGTATGTGTCAAAATCAGTCTTTTCAGAACTTCAAACCCCTGTAGTGAGGTGGATTTTTAGAATTTTATTCTCTTTCTAGCCCTATGGTGTGCTGGTGTAGCACTGCTTAGGCTGCCACAGCCAGAGGGGCTCTGCAGGGTTGCTCGCTAGGGTCTCCTGGCCATTTGCCTTGCTGCAATGAGAAATACTCCATGTGACGTTCCCAGTGCTACCCCTTCATCTTGTGCTGGTTCAGGCCTTCAGGTAGTTTGGTCTGCAAAAATAAAATTCTGTTTGAGGAGACAAAGTTAGAAATCCTGATCCAAATGTGTGGCAGTGCTCACATCTTTTACACCTCACTCCCTTTTCTGTTGTGATTGAAGAGGGGCAACATAAGTAAACTAAAGTTAGGCTATGCCAAGCTAGGGTCGAATCCATGAAATGCTGATGGAGCTGAGTGCAGGGAGCGGTTCAGGGTGATGCTGCAAAGAGTTAATGTTCAAATGCCTGTGTTAAAGCAGATTGGAGTGTCGCTGTGCTGGGTCCCAGCTCTGGAAGGCCTGAATGCTCTCCCCATTCAGTTGCATCTTATTGTGCTATCCAGAAGTTTTTCACAAGCCTCCTCCAAAACAGTGCTATGCCTTGAAGGCATAGCTGGAGCTCACTGCAAAACTGCTCCTTTACAAACTGCTCATTGAAAGAGCAGTTTCATTGAAATGGAAATGTACACAGTTTTGTGGATTAAGAAGCCAGAAGGGAGCACTGTGATCATCCAGCCTGGCACGCTGCACAACAGAGACTTGATGGCTGCCTGGGTTCCTTCCCATCTGAGCTTGGTCATGTCTTTCTGAAGATGAAACCCCCTCTGCTCTGCTTTTTAACAAGTGTTCTTCCAGGGTGGGAGTATCTGCCCCAACTTCCAATGAGGTCCTCCTCAGTGTTAATTAGGCTGCTATTTATAAGTTTGTCTGTCTTCACTTTCTAGCACCTGGGTCTTCTTACACTCCTGTCTGAGACTCAACTGGAATCTTCCTCTGTGTGTATTTACAGACTGCAGGCTCCATGCCATTATCCTGAAGAGGAGACATTCCTTGGTTCTGCCACTTCAGCTCAGGTGTTATGGTTATATTGTGAATCCTTAGCTACTTACCAAGGTGATTTTTGACTCGTGGAAGCAGAAATGGGCTGCATTCTCTGAATGCTGAAGTAGCTGGTACTGATCAGTGTCCCTGCTCTGGAGATACCACTCTACACAGCCATGTTCACACTCTCGTTTGACTGAGATGAAGAAGATCTGGAGCTCTCCAGATGGCCTAGAACCACAGGGAGTTCTCAGTCTGGCAGTGTATGTTGTAAGCACTTAGGTGGTTGTTGTGTGCAGCTCTGTTGTCACCTCTGGTGATGCTGAGCCAGAGCTGTGCTATTCCTTGTTCCTGGAGAAATTCTCTTCTCAAACAGCAGAGAGCTGAGACTGTGTTTGTCATTTGCTCAAATGCTGTATTGGGTTTCTCCTGTTGGCTTACTCAAAGCAAATCACAGTTTGGAACTGGCTCAGCCAAACGGGAAAAAGTGGAAGACATGAGGAAGAAGGGAGAGGTCTGGCTGGTGCTGGGAGCAGCAGTGGTGTTGCCATCCCCGCCCTGTGCAGTTCAACAGCCGAAGCCTTCGGCCGAGGTGTGACAGATCTGAGCTAGCTTTCTGCCTTTGCCTCAGGAAGGGCACATTTCTGTTTCCTGCTCTCCAGGAGAACAGTTTCAGCACACAGGCAGCAGTGGGATGTTGGAGCATTCCATGTGAAGCTAAGCACATCACCTTCCTTCTTTCTCTCATCTAGGGCAAAGAATCACTTCGACCTAGGGGACCTCACTTCTCTTCAGAGCACCTTGGTCAGCAAGGCAGTTGTGAAGCAAGTTTTTCCAGTTTTCCCCATGGTTATTTAAAAAAAAATCAGAATCTCATGTTCCTTGACCAAGTGTTCTGTCCTTCAGCCTTCGCTCAGAGCTGGTTCTTTAACAGCAGCATTACTGTGAGCTTTCTCATGGTGACTGTCACATGTATCCATGTTTATAGACAGCAGTCGATAAACAGCATGGACAGGGCCAAACCAGGTATTTGCACTCTGACAGACTCTCCTCATAGTATTACAGCGTCTTCAAAGCTAGTGCTGTGCCAGGTCTAAGCTCCTTGACAGGTAGCCACTGCAACCAGTGTCATTCTCAGGGGTTCTGCTTCCTAGAGTCAGCCTTCCTGTTCTTGTCAAGATAATTTGTACATACCCACCATGTGTGCTGTGAAACTTTTCCTTTGCCCAGATGAGCAGTCCATCTTCCTTTCTCCCTAAAGGAATTATCCACATCTCTGAAATCAGAGGATCCTCACTTACTTGTCCCTTCTGTTAGACCTTCCATCCCTAAGCCCTCCAGCCATAGCAACGGTTCTTCACCTGAGGGCAGCCTCTGGTGTTCTCGCCAGCTCCATCTTTAGCTGTCTGTGGAGATCTCTGCTGAGCTAGTGTGATGCTGAGTCATCTCCAGCTCTTGTCTCTTAGGCAAGGTCCAGAGTTTGTTATCCTTTGTGACCACAAAGATCCCTTCTCAGGCAATGGTCTGTGCTGAAGTACAATAACAGGCATGTGGCTTTCCTCTTTTGAAAAGAAGCAGCACCCATTTGGGATTTCCTTACTAGTGAGACAGCAAAGCCTGTAAAAAGATCACTTTTCTCCAATAACTTGGACAGATGCTAAAAGTGAAGATGGATTCTGGAAGTCCTTTAGAATGAGCTCAGGAGTTCACTGAAGTTATGCTGAGGAAAGGTCTCCTCTGTACTGTTTGCTGGGTTTTCTTTCCATTTTCTGCTTAATACTAGCTGTAAAGCTTTCCTGTCACCATCACAGTTAAAGAATTAAGACTGATTTAAGGTTATTTCACACTGTTCTAGCAGTTAAAAGCAGCCTAAACAGGCACTCTGCATTAATTTTGTTTCTGGGAGTGAACACTTGGCAATTAGAGAGAACCTAGGATGGCTGCAGGACCTTACCGGGCTTGAGCTGCAGCTTGTGTAGCTCTGCTACGCCTGCTTTAATCCAGAGCAGCCTCTTCAGCTCTGACCTCTCAGCCCTGCTGCTCAAGTGGAACATACAAAACATCTTCAAAAGATAATTCTGGAACTAAAATTCATAACTGTAGCAGGCACTAAAAAACATGGACTCAACAGAGACATTGCTTTTATAGCACTTAATTTTTTGCCCCCCCCCCAGGATAACCTTTCCATGCTGCACAGTAAATTGCTCGTGCCTCTCTTGCTCCTTCCCTGTCCCGTAGGAGCAAACAAAGACATTGTCTTTCCTTTTCTAGTGTTTTCCCAGCCCACATTTATGAGCTGTCTTATCATTTAGCTAATTGAATTGGCAAGTTTGACTGGGTTAAAATCAGAGCAAATGCTCCCAAGTTTTCTTTAGTTGGTATGATTGCTGGCTGGCTGCAGACTGGAGGGAAGTCTTGAGTGCCTGCAAGCTTCTGTTTTTCCCCCTCCAATAGTTCATTTAGCCTGGCAGAAGATGGTAACAGCTTTTACAAAGGGTGCATAACTATGCTTCTAGGACACATGGCCAGAGTAGTGCCACTTCATTCACAGTGAGGTACTGATTAGATTCCTCCCTTCCAGTTCCAGAAGTTTTACAGTGGATCAATCTTTTAGCAATCAGCTTGGCCAGTTCAAGCTCATAGGCAGCTGTGGGTTACTATTTTTAGTATCTCCTCTGTATTATTCTCATGTTTTTGTCCATGTCATTTGCAAAACATCATGAGGCTGATCCAGCTGAGGAGTGGTGTAACTGTCCGGGGTCTTCTTTGCCAGCAAAAGTGGTATCAAGTGAAGGAACAAAATGGACTTGGCCATATGTGTCCCTGTGTTCAATTTCAAACCCTCTCTGCAGGATTTGCTGTTTCTGAAGTTCCTTGGTGCTCGGTGATGACCTCGCAAGATGTGGTACCCTGCCAGCTGTGCTGGTCACTGCCTGCTCAGGCTCAAGCACAGTCAGTGGTGCTCAGATGATGCTGGAAAGTGCTGAAATGCTGCTCTGAGGTAACCCCTTAAAAAGCAGAGGCCAGTCCCAGTGCATTTTAAAACCAAAACAATATGGCTCACAAAAGCTGCCATAAAGTGCTGTGTGTGCTATGTCCTCTTCACTTCAGTCATTCCTCAGGGAAAAGCCGCAAGCAGAAGCATAGACAAATCGTGCGGGCCCCAGACAGCACTGGAGGTGCTGCTGAGTACCCCCTGATGGTTTGGTGCTTATCCTGGGCTGGGAGAAACCGAACCATAAATCCAGAGCTGGGCTTGTGTCTCTGGGCTTGTAAAGCTTCAGCAGAATAAATGGAAAGGAAACAAAAAAGGCAAAACCCTGGGCTGGTGCCTGTGACAGACCATCTGCGTAGACAACATGGACAGCCTGCGACAGAGATCAGCTTCAGCTGTGACCCTGTCAGGTTCCATAAACCAGAGCAGAACTGGTCCTGGCCAGCGCCTGGCACAGAGCCTGCAGGAGCTGCTGGCCATGTGGAGTGGTGCTCCCGAGCCCCCCTTGAACGCAAGGAGCATCTCACTGAGGCTAGAGCACAGCATTGTGTCCCAGTGGAAGATGACAGAAGCAGAAAGTCAATTCTTGTCATTAAACCCCCTACCCTCAGTATTGCTTTTCTTGCTCTGCTTTTAAGGTAGCTATTGTTGATTTTATGAAGCACCAGACACTTCTGCTCTGCACTAAGCCCAAGCCCCTTCTGTCCTTGCATCTGTGTAGCTTAGGATACTTTCAGGCTTTCATTTATGTTGTGAAACCTCAGTTTCAGGATACTACTGAATTTGTCACACCAAGAGGAAATACTTGAGACTGCCCTTTCCCCTCTCCCAGCAGAATGTAATGAAATTATGAATCTTCTTTCTTGATAGGAGAGGTAAAGTCCTGTGTTCTGGTATGAAATTGCTTTGCAGTGTGCATAAGTAAAGTTTAATCTTTACTGCTGAAACCGAAGCATTTTCTTCAGCACTCACTGCTGAAGAGCCAGCACCTCAGGGCAGGTTAAAGCACTGACCTGTGTGGTATCCTTCTCCTCACACAACATTCCTCATGGATGTCAGCAGTTACCAGCCCTCAAGAGCCCACTTGAAGATATTTCCTATTTACTGTGGAGATTGAACAAAGGCAGGTTCTGAGGGTGTGCTGCATACAATCAACCACACGCCAGTCTATTATCATAACTTGTGAATCTCAGCTACTTTCAGGCCTTTAACTGCCCTTCTCCCTAGCCTCAAGAACTGCCTTTCACCCTCTGTTTAGAATTCACACCAACAGCCTCAGCCTGGGACTTTGTAATGTTAGGTTTAGCAGAATGTTGTGAAGGTATTAGCTTGTGTGCATGATTACCTCCTCCTTGGGCTGCCCTTAGCAGGGTGAGTAGAGCAGAAATACCATCCTCTGACCACTTGCTGATGTCCTCATGAGGCCATCAATGGGGCTGTGATCCTTCCATCTACCACAGAGAATGCTGCTGTTGGAAGGAGCCTACCCAGGCTCTCTGAAGTGCTTGGCTGTAGCTGTCCCTGGGGCTCAGCAGGAGGAATCCAGGCACTCGGGTCCTTTGTGTTATCCAGTTTCAGAGGAACAGCAAAATGTGGAAGTCAGGATTTGATTCCAAGCTGTGGACAAAAAGCTAGTCTGAAGGTTCTCCTTTCCTCCTCCAGAGCCAGTATCCTTGCCTCAGAGGATCTCGTGGTTCTCAGAGGATGCAGGTGGCTCCTTCCTGTCTTTGCTTCTCTGCAGTCAGCTGTTCCTCAGCACTTGATCTCTTCTAGTTCTCCCCTTCTCTGTTTTCCTCCTAAGTCACTCACATATCCTCGCCTAGTGTTGGACCTTTCCAGGCTCATTCTCATTCCCAATTCTGCTTTCTAGCTCTAGCTCATTGTACTTCAAATCATTCAGACCTACCAGGTTCATGGGTTTCAGTGACTCCAGGTATGCAAACAGTGGATTGATTTCAGCCTCACTGGGGCCTGCAGGTGTGTCTGGGTGAGTTCACCAGCTCTGCCTTCTAGGATGGATTGGTAAAGTCTTGGAGAGCAAGACTCAGTCAATTGGTATTTTTGTGGACATGAGAATTATTAAATATGTAAGTGCTGTGTGAAGATACCCATTTACAGGGTTGCCATCTGCCTGCAGAACATGGCAATTTTACTAACTGAAGAGGGATCTTTCTGCAGCTTGTCAATCAAGTCTTCTTCTAAATATCATCCTGATGTCACATATGGCTAATTTTATACTGGTAGTTGAAGTTTCCTAATGTTACATATGAATAGCAAAGGCTTCAAGTGATTACTGCTTTTTATATTGTTTCCCATTTGGTCTCCCAGCATTTTGTTTTCCAGTTCTAGTAGCAGTTAGCATAAGCCACTGGTGTCTAAGAAATGCCTCTCAGACGTGTTTCCATTGTGCTGTCTGTAGAAGCCTTTTCTGTGTTTTGTCTTCTTTTCCCCAGAAAACTGATTGATAGTCAAAGAAAATCAATCTGCAGGAGTGGCTCAGGTCAGGTCAAATTTGTCAAAACTATCAGCTTGAGAAAATGAGTAAGTTCTGCAGCTCTCTGCTTCAGCACTGCCCAGAGAGTTTGATCTGAACAGCAGTGAAGTGGGCGTAAAGGGACAGGTGTCAGAGCAGTGGTTGCAACCCACTGTTAGCAGTGCTGCAGTGGGGCCAGTCCCTTCCAAGCTCTTATGGCTCTCTGCAGAGGGATCAGCCTGGATTTTTCTTTCCTGCAAGCATGCTTTGTGACTGGGGGCGTTCTAGGTAGGCTGATTGTGATCTGTTGTTCTGGAGATGTTTTATGCTGCATGAATTACACAGGGTGATGCTACACTACCAATCAGGGCATCCAGTCACTGGCTGCTTTGGGTTCATTCTTGGACTCCCAAGAAGGATGCAGGGGCTTAGGAAAGGCAGATGTGTATCTGCAAAGGCTGTGCTGATACAATGGCTATTTGTATACATCTGTATGGTCCCTCTGATAATGTGCATGGAAGTGCTGGGGTAAGAGACTATTTGAATAATAATTGCTGCAAACATTGTAAGCATGCAAATGAACATGACCACCTCTAATGTGCAGAACTCTATTGTCCCATCTATTTCAAAAGCAGTTTTTAAACTGTTATTGTACTGTTCTTAGCAGGCACATAAAAGAGGGGGAATGTAGATGGAAAAGTTAGCTGGATCCCTACCACTGTTTGCACCTCGAAGGTGAGGCTCTGGGGTGCCACTCAGGATGGTTTTGTTATTTGCTGCTGTCCTGTTTGAACAGCCAGGATTGAGAACCTATGAACTGGCATCTGCAGAATGATATTCCAGGCAGATATGAATAATGGCTCATTAAGACACCCAGGGGCTGCTTCTCTGTGTAAATTGGGGGTTCTCATCTTTCTGCTGCGTCGTTTGAGGCCATATGTGGTTAGATCATGAGACTCTATTTTAAACTGGTATTTGGTACAATGTTTTAGGGAGGAGCTGAGATGAGCGGGTGCGTGGAGCAGTGTGTCATTAGGATGGCCACATTCAAATGGCAGCCTGCCATTTCCATTGGAAGCACTGGAATTTTTCAGAGGATGCCACTGGACCCTCAGGTCCAGGGAAACTCTGAATGAAATAGTGAAACTTCGCTACTAAAAGAGGAGCAGAAAATGGGAGGGACGACAGGCCTAAAGCTGCAGCACAGCCACGGTGGTGTTTCTGAATCATCTGAGATTGCTTTGCCTCCAGATGCTGTCGAACAGCATAGCCCTCTTAGTGTCCAAACCCATAAGTTTTGGTTTGGTTTCTTCTGGTTACTTTCATATTACTACTAAATAAGAGGGTTGGTTTTCAACCGTAGAAGGGGGAAAAAAATACTTTTAGGTGCATTCTCAGGGTAAACGACCCCAACGAAAGGAGCTGCTCACGCCTCGATCCCGCCTGGGTTCCCCTTGAGCATCTCGGCGCGGTGCACAGGCGGCTGCGGCTGCCGGCGCCCGGGCGGCGATGCCGAGCAGCATCCAGCAGAGAGCAGGGCAGCTCCAGGGCCGCGCTGCGCGGAGCGGGCGGCGCCAGCACAGGGCAGCGCGGAGCTGGCAGCGCAGGGCTGGCCGTGCTGCGTGCCCCACCGCGCTGCTCCAGACCTTCATCTTTGCGAAATCAGTTTACCCAGAGGTTCCTTTAGAAACAGAAAAATGAAAGTGCTGAATCCTATTTTCATTTGGGGATATCAAGCTTTTGATCAAATTATAGAGGTGGCGTTTCAGAATATTTCATATCTGATCAGAAGGAAAATCCAAAAATAATTTTCTCTTTATTCAGGAGTCTTTCAGGCGCCAGGACTGCTTTATTTATTACTTAATATTGTGCTCCAGTCAATCATTTTGAATTCAGGCAGGAAAATGGAATTTTTATTTTTAAAGGGAGAAATCCTGAGGAAAAATGCCATTGGAATAAAGCAGATTTTATTATTTTTAAACATACAAATGTGCCTTCCCCCCCCGCCAGACGTTTTCTTTTCCTGCAGCCAGAGAGCACTGCTATGAAGACTCGCATTAAACAAGAGATCCTCTACAAAACCCTACAGCCGCTAATTACAGACATGTTCTCTCAGAGCACTGCTGCACACTGAGGAGCTCTGACCTTATGGCACAGCTCGGGAAAGCTCTTTCTCTCTCTTTGCACTGGTGTCTCAGTGCACAGGATTCCTCTGTGTGCACCACGCATGTGTGTAGAAACACGAGGTGTTTATCCTGCACTGAGGATAACTTCCCCCTGGAAGAAGGTTTGCTCCTGGTGCGTATCAGCACTCGGGCTTGACGGGAAAGCTTTAATGCAGCCGCTAGCCTGTAAAACTGGGCACCTACACCACTGACTTAAACTTTCTTTAGAACCTTTAGAAACATTTTGCATCAGTTAAAGTAGATCACAAATCAGTTATTAACACTTTTAATATGGTAATCTGTAGCAGCCTCCATTCGTTGACCCAAAAGTTCTTTGCCAATTTTAATGAATTGAGCCTGGAAGTGCTCCTGTTGCTTTTATCTCTACTTTTCAGATGTGAAAAGCAGAGGGAGAGTAAGTAAAACTATTTGTTCAAGATTCACACAGGAAGCCTGTGGCCCAGGGAGAAATGGAAAATACATTTCTAAATGCTCAGTTCTGTGCTCTAGCTGCAAGCAATTACCCTGAGAGAGAAGCTGTAACGAGCTGGTGGAGAGGAGCCCTTCACAGCCACTGTGGGCCACCCTAGCCACAAAAATCACTGCAGGGTCCCAGGGAAAGCTGAGTCTGGTTTCCTTATAGAAGTATCATAGAATCATATCAGGTGGAAAAGCCCTTTCAGGTCATCCGGTCTAGCCATGCTCTAACTCTGCCAACTCTGGTATTAAGCCATGTCACTCAGCACCACATCTCTGCCTCTTTGAGACACCTCCAGGGATGGAGATCCAACTTTCTTCTTGAGCAGCCTGTTCCAGACTTTGAGAACACTTTCAAGGAAGAAGTTTTTTCTAATGTCCAACCTAAACCTCCCCTGGTGCAACCTGAGGTCATTTCCTCTTGTCCTGCACATGACCTTCCCAATATGTCACCCTTAATGTATAAATATTTACACCCCCACCTCCACCCCCCCAAAAATATTACAATCAGGTTGTTAATTACAAATGCCAGAAAACCCTCCTGAGCTAGCAGTAGTGGTTTCCAGAGCTCCTGATGCCATGAGGGCTGTTGGGAAGGGTTTCCTCAAGTGCCAGGCAGCAGGGAGGTGTTTTGTACAAGGGCAATAGGTGACAGGTAGCCTGGGCAATATTTATAGCTAGGCTACTGGAAAGCACTTGGGCAGTGTGAGAGAGACAACCACACTGTGTGCTTTGCTCTGCGGCAGTGATCCAGGAAAAAGGCTTTTGTATTGCAATGGTTGTGAGTAAGAAGAAGCAAAAGATGGAAAGAGAAATCTGAAAGGCACAGGAAGGGGTTTTCTCCTGGCTTCTCCCCTCTGTGGCTCTCTGGCTTACAACCTGTTGCATGAGCTGCAGGTACCTTTCCTAGCATTCTCATTTTAACTATGGGGGTAAAAAGCACGTTTCTCTGGTATTTGGAGCTTAGGGTCTTTAAGCCATGAGGAGCATGGGCAAGGTGTTAAAGATTCAAATATGATTAAGCTTAATATTTTTTCAAACTGCTCGTTGGCTTGTAATAAGCTTACAGCATGTGCTGTGTGACCAGACAGGAGGATACCGAGGCGTCGTTTAGAAAAAGGAACCTGTGAAACCCGACAGAAGCTGTCACTGAAATGCCCGGGTGGCTGGCAGCTTTAGCAGCGTTGCACCAGAGCCGTGCTCCCAGTCGAGGTTCCCGTGTGACAAAGCATTTCAAACACGTGCATAGGCTCAGTCCTCTTGCAGGAAAAAGCCCATAATGATGTGCGGAATAAACGGGATCTGGGTGTGTGCCGAAGCGCTTTACGGGTTGAGGCCGAATGGGGTCTTAATGAAGAGCACAGGTTTGTGTGGGACTGAAATGCTGTCTGAGAAATATGCCACTGTCACCGCGGGAGCTGCTCCTCTGGCAGTGGTAACCGGGACTGTGACATCCTTGCTTCGGCAGCTTCACGGCAGCGCAGAGCTGCGGTTCACAGGGAGAGCTTCGCTCGGGCGCAGCGAGCTCAGTGCGGGGCTTGCCCTGCTCCTGCTGCTCCTGGCGTGTCCTGCTCACCAGCGCGCTCGGCAGCACAGCAGGAGCGCTGTGGCTGATCAAGGCGGGCCACCGGGTGCCACCCGGCAATGCCCCTCCTCAAGCCGGACCTCCCGAGGGGCATTCAGTGTGTAACACCCAGACCGTGAGCTCCGGGCATGGACTGTTTCATGGCACGTCCTCTCCCGGCCGGCTTATCGACAGAGACGCTGCAGCCGAGCAGCGCCCTCAAAGCTTGCTCTTGGGGTTTGGCTGTTACTGAGATCCTGACTGCACGTTTCTGTGATTAAAGCACTCCCTGGGTACTGTGAAGGTACCCCAGTGTGTTGTAGGGAGGTCTCAGCAGTTCTAACGTCACCAGAGCGTTTTGCATAGGGAAGCTTCCCCTGGTGCTGAGCTCTGCCTTTCCGGAGGCAGCACTGCTCTCGGTGGGCATTAGAGAGGGCACCAGGCGTTAAATACAGTTATGCTGGCAGCTCTCTCTGATAGCATTTTAACGTGAGCACCAAGTCTCCGTGGTTTTGCACGAGTCAGACAAAAGGAACATGCCAGTTTTTTTCTGTGTTTGGCTTGGCTAATTTATTATTTATTTGGATTAGTATTTCGCATAATGGTGAATTTGAACCTCTGAGTGAAAGCAGGAGAGCTGGGGAGCAGTGGAATTCAAGTTCAGCAGTTCTGTGGCTGCTGCAGTAAGTGCTGGAAGGGCCCTGCTGAACTGCTGGGCCGGTTGTGAGGACGGATCAAAGCATGTGGATGTACACGAGGGGTAAGGTGTAGGTGAGTGTGTGCTGCTCAGCCACTGTGAGTGTGAGCGGCTGCTTGGCCAGGTGCACGAGTGCAGGTGTGTCCCAACCTCATTTACAAGTGTCTCAGCTCTGCAGAATGTTTATTTCTCACCAGCAGAACACCAACAAGTATTACGTGAAGGGTTTGCTCCTGATAATACACCTTGGGAATAGCTGCAGTGAAGTTTGAGGCCTTGGTACTCTAAAATTTGTATAGAAACTCCAAACAGGTCTTGGATTACAAAAAATGAAATGAGGATTTGAACTGGATTATTCTGATCAGGACCCAAGAGCTGTTTGTGTGCCTGTCTCTCCATATGTATTTAGAAGGTAAAGGCAAGTTGGGCAGCAAACCCCACTCTAATAAAAAGGGGTTTAATGCAGGTGCTTTCTAGGAATGAAAACAAGCTCGCTGAGTGACATTTGGACTGTAAGCAAGGTTACTTTCATATTCTTTCTCTTATTTATGCCTTTTTTCTTCTTTTCTTTCCCTTTTTCTTTCACTCTTTCACTCTCCTCATTTTATAATTTCATTTCAGAAACCTTTTTAGTGCTCTAATGGTCATTTGTAGTGCACGCATCTTTATTTTCTTCATTCAGGTTTTTGGGATATTTTGCAACCTGTAAGCAGTTTAGGCAGAACCTGGCATTTCTGAGTGTATTATTAATCTTACCTTGTGATAAATCCCTTCAGAGTGACTGCACCTTTAGAAACTGGAGTACACAAAAGCCAAGGGAATATGGGAATGCCTCTTGCCGAGCTGGCTGAACAGATGCTGTGAATTTGCATCACCTCTCTCTGTGGACAAGTGTGTCCAGGCAGTTGTTTCCCTCCCAAGTTCTACAGCATGCCTCTAGCCCCACGTTTGCTGCAGAGTAAGCTCTGGGACAGGCAGACTTCTTTTGTTTCTCTGGAAAGAAAGCAAAGTCTTACATTTAATCTGTAGCAAAGGCAGGAGAGGTCTCTGCTTCCCACCAAAAAGTGGTGATGGCTGGGGACAAGCACACCTTGGGTGGGCCAAGTGTGTTGGCACAACTGGGGCATGCTTCAAAGAGTTGTACCAAGGCAGCCTGCAGTAGCTGGCACTCTTACAGAGTTTTTACATGTGTAATATCAGAACTGAGGTTTTCTTTAGCACAGCAATTACTAATTTGTCCCATTTTTGCCAAAAGCTGATCTTTTTCTCCAATATTCTGCTTCTGGAGTAAGGTTTTGTTCCACAGAGGCACAGGAATCTTTCTACAGCATCAATGGGTACCCTCCTGAGCCACCTATTGCAGTGCCATGATTTTGTACTCTCTGAGAAGGCAACTTCTGCTCCTTTCATCTTGGCTCAAGATTCTCTTGAATTCCTTGAGCACTGTAGAAGCAAGACTCTTCATCTTCTCCATGGTCTAGGCTGTGCTGTGTGGCACAACAGCTTCTGTGCCCGTGTTTGAGCAGAATTGAGCAGAACTGAACAGTGGGAAAAATAAGGTGAATAGGCAAGGTAAGGCTAAGGTCACCCTGATAAGAAGCACAGCTGCAGGGAAGTGGCCTTGGGGAGGCTAGCAGAGAAGCTGAGAAAGTTAGCTGCTATCTCTAGCTGAGCTGTGCGATGGGGCCTTGAAGGCGGGCAGGCTGGTTGGCCCTGGGAACAAGTGAAAGGTTGCTGTTAGTGAAGCCTATCAGAGTTACATACGTCTATACTGAATCCACTCTCAGCTTCAATAAACAGATTGACCTTCTGTGTATCACATTGGTATAAGCTCGTGTCTTTCTGATCTCCTGCACGGCCTTTGAGCAGCCCAGTGCTTCTGTATTCATCCTTCTGCCAGGTGAGTGCCCCTGTGCTTAAGAAGGGCAGAGAATTACGAGCACTCGTTAGTTATACCAGATTGTGCTGATGGACTAGGAAACTAATCATTTAATTGTTCTGATAGAAATGATGGGCACGATTCACAGGAGATGTAAACTGGCACAGCCCTTTTTAAGCCAGTGAAACTACCCTGACAATGGTCAGCCAAGAATCAGGTCGCTTGGCTTTAAGCAATTTAATGGTGGGCTGGCCAGGTCATTAGAGAATACAGTTACTAGAACGGTCCACATGGAAACTGCAGTGGAATATGGGAACTAGTAGTGGTAGAGCTTTTGCCTTCTCTCCCTTGTCCTTTTCGGTAGTCAGGGCTTAGGTAGATGCAGTTTGAGCCTTGAAGTGGCATAACAGTTCACTTAGCAGATAAGCACAGGCTGGGGGAAACCTGGGGGACACTTTTGCACAATACTGTTAAAACAACCCACTTTTGGGTGACTTTGAAAATACAATCCTTTTACCCCTGCAGCTGCTGATACTGTTGAGTGCTTTGCCCATCCTTAGACTTCAGTCGCTGCTGTTAAATTAGTGAATACAGGAGGAGGAGTGAAGGAGGTCACTGTGATGCATCTGGGTCTTGTTAAGGGAGGAATGTTCCCCGGTAAGCATCTTCATTTCGCGCTCTGGATGCCTGTCCTGGTAAGGAACTTGCATAAACATGCTTGCAAATATTTTTTAAAGTATCTTAAATAAGAATGATGAAATTGCAAACTCTCCCTGGAACTACAACACATGTTTCTTCTCATTTCCTGCACCTCTGGGGCCATAGCACTGGAAAATGGATGCAAAATCCCATCAGTTTGCCAGGTGCTTGGTACAGGGGTCCTGGCATACATTTAATTCCTCACTGTTTTTGTCCCTGGAAGTGAAAAAAACCCAAACAAAACAGAGAAGCTGGGATTTATTTCCATGTAAAAGCTGTTCCTGAACTCAGGTGAGCACATCTGCTCCCTCAGGGGCTGCCAGAGGGGTGGGAAAGCTGCGGCTATGTGTGCACACATCCCACCCACGGATGGCACAGGGAGTGCATGCTGGCACAGCTCTTCTTCCGTCACTTGGCCGTTGGTGTTCCTCTGCAGCAAGTGGAAGTGATGCCTGCAGAGGATGCACCTTCACAGCAGGCTGGTTTCAAGAACTCTGCTGTCAAGCACACAGAGCCATGCTGTTTCCTACACCTTCTGGCTTGTTTTACAGGCAGTATTTTGCCCTGCTGGAATCCAGCTCAGTTCTGAGGTTGCACTGCTAGGCTGCTTTATTTCCTAAGTTGATGTCATGACCAGGAGAGAAGTTAGGCTAAAAAGAGAAGGAAGGACTGCTTCACTTGAGGCCCCGCTGCAATGTTCTCTAGTGCTTCTGTCAGTTGTTTACAGTTCTGGTACTCTCTGCTTGTGTAGCACACTTGGGGGAAAATTAAGGTTTGAACTCAGAATTTGGAGTTTCACAGAGTTCCTGAGTCTGGATCAGTGTCACCAGGGCTGAGAGAGGATTTCAGCCAGTCTTACTCACAGGGATTTTGGAAGTAAAATCAAGTAAAGGAAAAATACAGACAGACAGACATGCAGAGACACACACCACAGCCAGGCAGCCATGCACAGTTGTGCTGGCACTCCTCTGGGCATGAGCACAGCTGTGTGCCCTCTCCAGGTGTGATTAAATATTAATTAGGCTGCTGATGGCAGCAAGTGAGTTCACAAGCCTGGGTGCTGTGTCAGTAATGCCTGAGGTACCCAAAGGCTTAGCCTGGGACTCCTATTGGCCACCTTGGATTTGTATAATTAGGAAGTTTCATTATTAGCAGTGGGTAGATCTGCCTGGCTTGAGGGACTAGGAGAAAATAAGCTGTCTCGTTAGGGAGAAGGGAATGAGGCAAAATATGCAAACTTGTTAATAAAAAGAGAAGGAGGAGGGGGCTGAGAAGGGATCTTTAGCAGGGGCATTTTCCGTGTATGCGCAAACATCTCCGAGCGCATAAGGAGCTGAAGTTCAAGTAGGTGTGATCTGCACTAGTGCTGTTGGAGGGACTTGTTTGTGAGGGTCTTGCTGGATGCTTCTCTTCTCGGTGTAAAGCAATCCCATAATTTACAGAATGAGCCACAGGTAGCTGAAAGGGTTGTGCAGAGCAGGAGGTGTGGAGGTCAGAGACTGAAGCAGTCCGGGGCTGCCGCCAGAACTGGTGTTGTGCATTGCAATTAAATCTCAAGGTCAAACAATTTACAGACAATTACTTTTCTAACATCCCCAGAAATGCCTGCTTACACGTCTTTAATTTTAAATGATACTGATATTCCAATCCTCCCCAAAGGTTAATGCTGACTAAATCCAGCTGTGACCTGACACGATGCGACAGCACAGCGCCTAATTATCCTCTGGATAGTCATTTACTTTAAACCATTAAAGAAATAGGCTGAGAGGAAGATTTAGGACCCAGAAAAAATGTTAGCCTGACTTCTTTCTTCTGGAGGATGGGATGGGCTGAAAAATACAAATAAAATCTCGCTAAATGTTAGCCATTTGCTTTGATGGCAGAAAATTGTTCATCCCACTCTGTTTCTTTTCCCAGGTTAAATTGCTAACTAGTTCATTTTATCCATTGCCTACGGCTGGCTCTAAATGTCAGTGACAAATTCTGTACTTGTCTTGAAGAATGAATTAAGTTATGCACAAAAGCTGTGGTGCTCTTTTTGAGATGAGTGAATTGCGGGGGGGGGAGCAAAGTTGCTGGTTTGAAAAAGGATTCTTTCGATTAAAGGCCTTTTCCATTGTAGTGGAAGACAGGTAGTGGTTTAAGATAATTCTGACAGTTACCTCCCACAGAGGCTGCAGTCCTCCACTAGAAATTTCTTTAAGAGCACTTGTGTCAGATTATATACTGTGATTATTATCATAAGACCGTCTGTGACAGCAGAGGAGGGGAACAATTACAGAAAATGGCAACTCGGATTCATTAGCTGCGGCAGACCTGCGCCTTCCCCCGCGGGGGCAGCGCTCGCACCGCACGCAGCCGCTGCTCGGGAGCGCTGGCGATGAAAAGCCCCAACGTGCGCTCTGCCAAGGGCTGCTGGAAGGAACAGTTCCTTCAGCCATTCACACTGAGACGGCCCAGCACAGACTTCCCAATCCATCTGGCTTTTAGCTGGCTGGCTCTGGGAGCACCCCAGCAGCTCAGAGGGAGTCGAGGCTCTCAGTCATGGCTCCCACCACAGCGTTTCAGCCTGAGCTGGTTTGCTGCCCGTGGGCTCAGCCTAAGGGAGCTCTGCATGGTTACGCTTTGTGGGGTTCTGCTTCCACGTGCACTGTGTCTGTTTATTGACACAGACCTTGGAGCTGCATCTGTTACAGGGGCTGGCATCGGCAAATCAGCACCTCTCACCCCACGGTGCTCTGCTGCACTCACAGGGCTTAATTTGCGCTGGAGGTAATTACTGCCAGAGGGCAATGACTGTTTTTGCTGTGTTTGTTTTGGGTTATGGAAGAGCCTGGCACCTGCAGCTTTAAGCAGAGTACCATTGTGCTGTGCACTGTACAAAAACACAGCTCTGAAAAAAACATTGTTTTTAGTGGCACCCACAGGTTTTGGCAGCTACTTTTCTCTTCTCACTGTGTGCATAAATATTTTCACTGATACCAGCTGTAGAAAGTGATATGGTAAATGCTAATCTCTGTACAGTCATAGCAGTCACAAGTGGAAGTTAGATCTGTAGCTTCCAGTTGAAAGACAAAATGAAAACTCTACTGCCCTAAGGTTCTGCAAGATTCCCCTTCTCTCTGTGCTCTCACGCTCAGGCAAGAGGAGAAGGTTTCTTGCCCAGAGGGAACAGAAATACAGACGATCCGTTCTCTGGTGATAGCACTGCAGCTCCTGAAGGCAGCCTGGCTCTAAAAAGTGACCTGAGCTGGCATGCATCTGCCCTGATTTTAGACACAGGGAGCACAGTCTGATCCTGTTCTCTTGAGAGAAAGAGGCAGGACCTGTTCCATGGGATTGCATGGATGCAGTCTATGGAATTTCAGGCTTTAGGCGGAGCTGAAGGTGCTTGCGGCTTCCCATTAACTTGCAAGAGAACCTAACTTGGTGGCAGTTTTAGATTCCCACATTAGGCCACATGCATCACACCACTGCTAGTCTTCCTTAACTCTTCTTCCCTGGCCTGCCTGCTCACACTTGAATAATTCATTTCCACTCCCTCTTCCTGAAAAAGTGTCCTGCAGAGTTTATGTGAAGTGTATTTTAAGCTGTTCTCTGACATATCCTTTCTGTTTGTAAATGCCCACGCTGCTGACCTTCCCTCTGACGAGCCACTTGGAGCACCTTCACTCCCATCTTTCTGGCTTTTTTCTCTAACCTGCTGTCACTTCTGTAACTCTCTTCACACCTTCTTTGCAGTGTGAATACATGTTAGGAGAGAGTGGTCTCACCAGGGCTGTGGCAGAGCCTCTTCCTGGCTTCTGTTTTGTGCCATGTGAAATGTTGTTAACTGTTAGTGCCACAGCATTGCAGGCAGCAATTTCCCTGAGAGAGAGTTGTGGTTCCTGCAGGACTGCTTTAAAAAACATTGGGATTTGCTCACAGGCTTTGCCTTAGGCTGCAGGAACAGCTCCATCTGCAACTGTGCACTTTGCCGGCTGTGCCACTTCAGCTGTGTGTCCTTTGCACTTAAGCTTGGAAATAAACTACTGCAGAAGTTCTGCTTCCATTAATTCTGTTGAGTCATTTTCTCTGTGAGTATTTGGCTTGCAGTCACTGGGAGCTTCCTGTAAAGATGAGTAGCAAAATATTTTCCTCACAGACAATACCAGGATGCAAACAAGTTGTGAATCCGTATGTCCTGGTTTGGATGTATCAGCTGATCAAGTGGGCATGTGGCAGGGTTCTTGGTGGGGCAAAGGGAGTAAAATCCAGCCACTGAAAGCAAGCCTGTTGTTGTCCTCAGGGAGGAAGGTGTCATTTGCAGAGGGAGTAAGCTGGCATGTTGGAAATACCGCATGTGCTCCTGACACAGGCTTTATGTTCAGAGCATATTCCTGCCCTGAGATTTCCATTTTTCATCTTGCATTCATGTCAGCGTAGTTTAATTTCTTCCCTGCCATGCTGCCCTTCACCTGTTGAGCCAAAGTGGAGGTGCCTGACAGCTTGGAGCATCAGCAATTCTTCTTCCTCTTTTTTCTGGAAAGATGTTTCCTCTCAATAATGCATTGACAGCATATCCAGACAGAGAGGAGTTCAGAGGGCAAAACCCCCTCCTCAGCAGCAGCAGCAGAGGCAAAGCTGTGTCCTGTCTGCAGGCACACCAGCAGCAGGGCAGCAGCAGGCACTGCCCCTTCAGCTGCACATACCCGAGGTAGGCTGGTGACAGCAGCTGCCTGGTGTGCAAGTGGCTCTTGGTCTGAAGTGCTGTTTGCAGTCCCTTTCAGCCTTTTCTCTGGGTGACAATAATTTGGTTTACACTTCCAAACATCTCTCCTGGGGCTTCTTCGTGACCCATTCTAAAAAAGCCCCAGTGACCTGTCATGAGTGAAGGATCTGTGATTCCAGGTGAGCTCTTCCACAGAGAGTGTTCAGTTTTATTTTAGTACAGACTCTCTTTCATTATTGCTTTATGTTTTTCACATTGCCTATCTCGGATGTCTGCTGTGTGAAGCACCACACAGGCTCTGAAGTGGTTGGGTAGCTCAGGCTCGCAGGGTGATGGAAGGAGCCTTTGCTGCCTCTCCAGCTTGTTCCCTTCTTTCAACTTCACGCCAGCACATGTGAAGGTGTTTGGTAGAGACTCTAAGGGTAACAGAGGCAATGTACAATCAAGAACAAAGTCAGATTAGTTTCATTTTGCCTTTTTAAACGCTGTCCTGGCATGCACAGTGCTGTGAAGCCGAGGGCATTGCGTGAGCAGTGCTCTGGTGTTTATCAAGTGCTCCTCATCTACCAGCCTGCCCCCGTAAATCCACCAAAGCCTTTATTATTCAGGGGTAGGTGAGCAGGCAGGATGAAGGGAAAGCTGCAGAATGATTTAAACTCTGGGAACGTAATCAATAAGACTGTTGCAGAGAACTCCCAGGAAAGAGTTTTGTTTTCCATCCAGATGCTAATGAGGCAGACTAGCAGCAACCTCTGGAGGAGAAGGAATGCTGGAGAAGGGATTTTGTAGCGCAGTTTTGCTAGTCGCTAATTAATAGTTTGAGGCCAAGGGGATACCTTCTTCCCCTCTGATACTTGTAGTTTCTTCCTGTCTTGTCCCACACCTCCTCTGCCTGCTGGGGTCCCTCTGTGCTGGGTTAGGTACGGGAGTGTTGTCCAAATTGAACACCAGTGCTACAAAGCTGAGTTTACCTTTTGTTTCCTTCCCTTGTTCCCATCTTTATATTATGGTATAGCTCTTCATCCTTCAGACTGCCAAGAGACTGCTCTTGTGTAATCTCTCAATCTCTGTGACTTGCACCCCAGTTTCTGACAGCTGAGCTTTGGTTTTGACACCTCTGGTCTGACCCAAGGTGGAGAGTGATTAAACATGACTGATATTTGTGATTTGCAAAATTAAAGCATTTTAGGTGGTGTTAGCCTGAAGAGGTTGAGGATGTTTGTTTCATGGTAGTTAAGTTCAGGATTGATTTTTCTCAGCTATATCTGGAGTCCAAAGCAGGGCAGGATCCACTTTGGCACAGCTGAAGCCCTGGCTGAGCGGTGCCATTACACCTGCATCTTTGCGACAGGTATTTGCCTTGCCTGCTGGTTAGCAGCAGTCCTGCAGGCTCCCAGCCCAGCAGTCCCTCTGCTACATCTCCTTGCTTCCATCAGGCAATTTCCTGCAAGATTCTTGGAAGATTTTCTTTAAAAGTTTTCCTAAGCTGCCCTTCCCCTGACTCATTCCTGCTGCCAGCAGAGCACACGGATCACACTCTGTTGATGCTGTCTTGATGCTATATTGTGGCTTTTGGTGCATTGCATTTTGCTTCAGGTAATTTCTTCCTAATTGTTTTATTTACCTGCCTCTTGGTGGTCTCAGCAAGTGCTAGGTTGTCCCTGCTCCTGCAGCCATCCAAGGCAGGAGTCTGACAGCAGAGGAGCAGTAGGGTGGTTGTGCAGTAGCACTGCAGTAGCTGCACCTGTGTGCCAGTGGATTTCTCCCAGTTTCACAGCAAAAGGCCCCTGGGACCATGACTGCTCCTTTGGTTCATGCTGATATGGGAGGTCTGTGCCATCTTTGATAATTTGCCACAGCAGATCGAGCTCTACTGGATAATAAAAGCTACAACTTTCAAGTGTTAAATGTTGTTTAAAGGATGTGTTTAAGCTTGGGGGAAGTAATCCAGAGATTTTTTTTTTTCACTGAATTAAACAAACAAAAAAAAAAAGTATAATCACAGTCTGGGCACTTAGGCAGGTTCAATACCATTTCTGTCTTACCTGGAAATTCACCTGATAGATGCAAAATCAGCCAGAAAACTTGATTTGGATATGGAGCTTCTGTAAGACATTGCATATTCATTCCTCTAGGCAACTGTCAGCATTTGAACCTAAAAATAGCACACTGTCAGTGTAATTTGTAATTAATAAACTCAGCTGTTGTTTGGGGACCACTGACTGTTCCACAGCAGGGCTGCTGCCTTGGCTTTCCTGGCTTCGCTCAGTGCTGGGAGTCTCTCTTGGTCCCACGCTTCCACAGGAAGCTGTTGGAGGCAGAGATCTTTGCTTGGGTCAGGGCAGCACCTGGTGCTTTGGTTTCCCGGTTCAGAGGTGGCATTGTGAGAAACAAGGACTCCATAAGTGACTGATGGTAGCACTTGAAGTGTCTGCCTTCCAGTTCCTTGGTGCTCATCCTATCAGGAACTCAGGCTGCAGGAAGGTTCAATGGGCAGGGCTGGTAACACATCACCAGACAGGAGATCTCTTCAGAAGTGAAAGAAAGCATCACTGTGAGACACAGAGAACAGGGGTGCAAAGATCAGACCCAAGGTTGGAGCTCAGGGTAGCCACAATGGGCAGAAACTGCAGCCGTTGGGTCAGGAGTGATTCCTGGTGGACACCACAGTGACACACACGTGGGTACACCCTCCCCAAGCTCACTCTGCATTCGCAGTAGGTCTCCAGGCATTGCTCAGCATTTCCAGTGAGGTTGTTTGTGAGCCATTTGTATTTTCACTTCTTTCGTGTCTTGGCAGGGTATAATTATTTCTGAAACACATAATAGGATCAAAGCACGCTTCATTATTAGAGAAATTACTGCTTTATGTTAGTGCCACCTTGACTGCATGAAAACCTTCATCCACTTCTGGGTTTTATTTTCAGATGAGAAGGTTTTTCTTAAGAAAAAATAGTGAAATTAATTGTTTGCTTTCTCCCAACCTCTGAGGGGTCTGTAGCTTCAGAAGATACCAGGTAGAGGATGATGACATGTAATGAGAGCAAAACGTAGCTATTGAACTGCTTTGACTCACTTTAAATATTGATTAGAGAAACACTTCTGAGCAAATATTTCTGTTGAGCAGTAATAGATCTGGCAGTGCTTTCCAGTCATCTCTGGAGTAGCGTTGCCCTTTCAGAGGCAGGGAACTGAACAGAGACAAGGAGAGCTTCCTGGGAGTAGCCAGCTCTCAGCACACTCGGAGCACGCTGCCTTCTTCCTCAGCAGTCTCGTCCAGGGTGAGGCTGGGCTGGAGCTGTCGGTCGTGCACACCCTCCACAGAGACTTGAAAATCATCAGTGCTGGGGACGTGAGCACCACTCCCTGCAGCCTCTGTGCTGCTGAGGCCTCAGACCTGCCTGGGGCTGTGTCTACAGGTGCTGGGGGGTAGTGCTTCAGTTAGCATGGAAGATGAGATGAGATAGAGAAGCTGCATATCGAGTGGAAAACCATATTAGAAGGAACTGTTTCAGCCTGTTGCATGCATCAGAAAGGAAGATCAGCTTGAGAGATTCTTGTTGCTACAACCTGAAAACCATCCTTCTGTGGGGCAGTTCTCCCAGGCTGAGATTCTCACATTCCCTTTGGAATGGCCCTTTGGAAGCTGCTCTAGGTGAAGAGGTGCTCACAGGGACAAAGTCTATTTTCTGTTGGCACAGTAAATTTGCTGCCTGCCAATTGCCCCTAGTGCAGCAGGCGTCAGTTCAGATCTGTCATTGGACTGAATGTTCTAAGTGTCCCCTTGAGATGTGCTCACTGACCCTAGGAGCTGGCTTAGCAGAGAGAATGGAACCAGAGGGTGCAGGCCACAAAGCGCCAAGTCCATCACCTGTTGCTCTGCCTGGGAAGTGTGCTGAACTCCCTGCCTGCTTCACCCTTCCATGTGCTTCATGCTGAGGTCTGGGAGGACAGATCTGCTCTCTGTAAGTGCTGGCTCCCAGAGAAGGAGTCTTTAGCTTTGGACTGGGAAGGCTGACTTTCTCAGTTTGGCAAAACACGCTCCGCAGACAGGCGGGCAAGCAGAAAACTCTCCCATCCCTAAACCAGAAGCTGTGGCCTGGGAGGAAATACTTCTCAGAACTGAGAAACCACCAGACACTTGAAGTACTGAATTTCTTAGACTCCTGTTGGCTCTTACTGGGTCATTTAGGGCTAAAACAAAGAAATTGGTAGAATCTGGACCTTAGGCTTGCTTGGGAAAAGAGGCCCAGAGCCATTCTGTAATTCCTAAATCCTTGGATTGTGTTTTTGATTACCCAACTCAGTAACTCCTGCGGCCCAGGATCCTTCCCTGAACCACAATGATTTCTGCTCTTATTTCATCTGAATGCAGAAAACAATCTCTGGAATATTACCAAAAGCCAAGGCTATGGCAGTGGCTTTGTGAGCTTCACCTGTAAGCACCAGGGCAAGGAGCTGGAGGTCTGGCTGTGCACCAGCAGCATGGCAAGGGCAGAGGCAGCCGTGCCCATTGTTTGGCACCACTGGCACTGTGCTGAGCCTTTAGCACAGAGAAAATGCCCAATGAGAAATGTGGCCTCCAGAGTCCAGTCTGCTTTATTACTTTGCTGCTTCTTCTTTTCTCCACCCCCCCCCCCCCCCCCCCCCATTTTTTTCTTTATACAGCACCTAATTTTGGCCACAGACAAAAAGAAAATGTATCTTGAATATGCATCACGGGTTCCAAAAATGAAAAGAAATTGGATTTGGATAGCACTTACTCAATAGACAGATATGATACATGGTAAGAAGGTGCACTGTCTGCCCTGTGATAGATTAAACTACTTTGTAGGAAAATTACTGTGAGCCAGTCACCACCAGCACCGTGGCTAAATCTTTAATAAAATTCTCTTCCATATTCAAGAGCGAGGTATGAAGTACACAATAAGCAGAGTGGAGTAGAGTGCCATTTATCAAAGCACAGCTAGGTCTGTAATCTCCTGCTTTATCCTTCTTTAGTACTTTATTTGTCTTTATTGTTGCACGGGAGCACATTTACCCAGGGCAGTGGCTCTGGTGCTGATAAACTCTTTGTTTTAAATTCTACCTGTGGGCTCTTTCTCGCTCTTTGTTTTGCTCGTTTAGAGTCAGATAACCGTCCTGACACTCTGTGGGCGTTTGGTTTGGGGGTCCCTTGCTTGGTAGGTGCTCTTTCACCCTTCTCTGCTTGACCTGAACCTACTTCTCCTGTCTCTCCGCTGCAAAAAAGCACTCCAGAGGCTCCAAGACACTTGAGAGAGAGCGCTGGAAGCTGCGCAGGCGGTAGTGTGGCTGTGCGCGGTGCTGGCCAGCGGAGGCTGCCTGGCAGTGTCGAACTGTGTTGTGCTTGGCCCCTGGGTGGCACTACGGGGCCAGACCTGCGACCAGCAAGAGCGGTTTGGGACGAGGGCACAAAAGGTAACTGGAGAAGTGTTACGTTTGTAAACTAGACAGATCCTGAAGCTGAAGCTGCCGTTTGTGAACTCCATCCCAACACACTGCAGTGTTGAACTGTGCTCCTTTGACTGAATGAGGCTCCAGAGCCTGCTCCATCTCCTGACTACCTGTTGGCATCTGGATCATTGTGGGCCACAGGCTGGCATGAAGTGCAGCTGCAGGGGAAGGCTCCTGTGGGGAGAAGGATGTGACTAGAGCTGCTGCGTGCTGCCTGCATATGCACACTGCCAGGCTGCGCTGCAGCCCTGGGGGTGGGTTTTTTACTACTATTATAACCCTTTTTATTGTTTGAATAGCAGTTTTATGACAAAACATTTATATTCAGCCTGCCTTTGTACTTGACTGAAAGAGAGCAATCACTGAGAATGATAAGGCAACAATGGTAATGATAACTGCATTTATGGAGGCTTGCAGAATTTAAACAGGCTTGCAAAAAGAGGCTCCCACTTGTGTTCTACCTGCAGCTGAGCTGCTTTGGGTGTATTGCTGGTGCTGCCCTGTGCCTGCTTCTAGTGCAGATGGTGCCTCTGCTCCCCTTTTCCTGCCCGCTGGCATTTCCTCCCTGGGACTCTGACATCTGTGTATATCAGGTTTATCTCACCCCGGAGAGGTGCCAAACTGGGATGGAAGAACATCACCACCCTTCAGAACCACATTCTTAAAGTTATTGCCCAACTCCAGTGTCAGGTTTTCAGTGCCTGTGGCTGTAGGTCCCTGCAGCATGGCCATTAGGTGTCCGCCAAGGACCAAACAGGCGATTCTTGCACTCTCCCTGGAGAAGTGAGGGACAGATCGGGACCCTGGGCATTTAAGTGCAGGTCATCTGTTGCCAGAGTATTTTAAAGCCAGATCAGTTTTCCTTTTGCCTCGTTTTCTCCCCCATAGCTTTTCACCGGCCCAGATCCAGGTATTTCCTGAGGTGATTGCTTGTAGAAGAGGATCAGAAGGCTCAGTGTACTCTGGGGGAGAGAGCTGGTTACTGGAACCCCAAATTTTGTGTGAGGGGAGCAGAATAATGCCCAGGGCTGCTCCCACTGTACGTTGTGTGTGTGTGTGTGTGTGGGGGGGGTTGCAGTGCCTTTGGCTCTAAGGATGGCTGAGCAGGCTGCGGGAGGCTCCTGGGGAGCAGCCTGGCTGTGTGCAGGGGAGTGGCAGCCCCAGCCCACAGTCTGACAAAGTAGTGTGCTGAACCGCACAGGAATTGGCTCAGGAGGCTGTTGTGCAGCAAAGTCTGTGCACAGGCTCTGCCTGTAAGACAGCAACGTGTATTTTTGTAACAGTGACCATTTCAGAGGCTGCTAAGTGCTGACCTGTGCATTGGGAATGTACTGATCCTGAGAGCTGGTGGTCTCAAGATCACAGGCTCACAGGATGCCAGGGGTTGGAAAAGACTGTCCTGGAATCCTGTATACCCCTAAATTCCTCTCCCTCTGTGGCTTGAATGGGAGAGGAAAAGCTGCATGGTCCCCCTCCGCCTTGCCCTGCAGGCGTGAAGGGGGCAGCAAGGGGCCCTGCCAGCACGAGGGGTGCAGTGCCTGTGCAGTGCCCACGCTGGGATCGGGCTGGGACTGGCTGTGCTCTTCCCACCCAGGCAGTGCTAACTCTGCTCTGTGTCTGGGGAGGGTATGAATATTGGGGGACTGCCCACCCTTGGGGTGCCCACCTTAGAGATCCTGCCTGCCTGAGACTTCTGCCCCCCTTGCCTGGCCTGGATGCAGACAGAGCGCAGCAGCGCTGCAAAGGACTGCCTCACCCATTACCGTCTTTGTGCAGACCTTAACGACTCTTCTGCGGCATCAGAAGAGAGCGAGAGCACAGCCGCGGGACCGAGCCAGCCTGACCGGGAGTTATTCTGGCTCAGCTTTGTTGTTAAGTGGGAAATGTTATTCATTAACAGCTAAAGCCTTTTCCAACTTCTGACATCCGAAATAGTCAGATTATCCATGGCACCCTGTAGATCTTCTCAAAGGAACTGAATCTGGTAATTAAAAGTCAATTAATTTCTGTATATAGTTTTGGGGCAGGCTTTCGGGAAATAAAATAACTGTTTTTGTATAAAGTCCCTGACTCTGCCACATTAATTCCCTGCCTCCACAACAAGGACCCAAAGAGAGCATCCAGTCCAACCCCCCTGCCACAGCAGGACCATACAATCTAGCTCAGGTCACACAGGGACACATCCAGACAGGCCTGGAAAGGCTCCAGAGAAGGAGACTCCACAGCCTCTCTGGGCAGCCTCTTCCAGTGCTCTGGGACCCTGACAGTCAAGAAGTTGCCCCTTGTGCTGAGCTGGAACCTCCTGTGCTGCAGCTTCCATCCATTGCTGCTTGTCCCATCCCAGGGAGCAGTGAGCAGAGCCTGTCCCCCCTCCTGACCCCCAGCCCTCAGATAGTTATGGACATTTATCAAATCCCTTCTCGTTCTTCTCTTCTCCAGACTAAGCAGCCCCAGGTGCCCCAGCCTCTCCTCATCAGCCATGTGCCTCCCTTCTTCCATATTCTGTTTTTCCTATTAAATAGTTGCACTGTTTCCTCCACCTATATTTTAACTTTCTGTACCTACCAATCTGTTAGAAGCTGACAGCACAAAAAGCTGGGTGCAAAAAGCTGTGAGAGTGATGTGACTGCAGAGATATCGAAGAGAAAGCAAGAGATAAACCTGGGAGATGCATTTGCTTTCATTCCTGCTGCCACCTCACTCATTCAAAAGCTCATTAACTGCATTTTAGATGTGTGTGTATGATCACTGTGTGCTGACCTGCTCCTGTGTTCCTGCCTGTGCTATTTAGGCTTTAAATAACTTTAAATTAATAATTCAGAATGTTAATTATTTTTTTCCAGTGCAATCTGAGCAGTGCAAACATTGGCTGACTCTGCCCAGGTTCTCCTGGTGTTTCTCTGGAATGCTGTACTCCAAGATCTGTCATTTTAGACTAAACGTCTTTCTAATTATTTCGTGCAAATGATCCCTTTCCCCTGGGCCCAGCTACTTAGTGGAGATTATTGAACAAGTGTCTTTGAGAGCAGCTAAAAAAGTGCAGCATTATGTGGAAGAAATTTTTAGGAATATGCTTTGTGAATATTAAGCAAATACCTGAGGTTGCTGTGCTGCTGCCTAGAACAGCTCTTCATTACCTGTTACGTGCAGTGACTTTGAATGCTTTATTAGGTGCTGGGCTCTCAGCCTCTGAGGCTCCTGCATGGCGTGCACCAGCGCGAGCTCCAGCAGAGCAGAGCTCAGCACAGCTCCACCTGAAAGGTAAGGATATATTTTAATCCTCAGTTCACATTCAGAGCAGCAGAGCACCTGCAGGCAGAGCAGGGCAGAAATTGGGCTGAAGGTTGATTGTACATGTCTTACATTACACAGTGAGTCCAGGGATAGGCATGGGGAGCTTCAGGTACACCCAGGACATGGACATGGAAAGAGCAATGCCAGGATATTCACCCCCTCATTTTGGGCTATACTACATGAGTAGTGCAGTTTTTTCCAGGCTGCCAAGGAGAAAGGCTTCAACATACTTCTAGTTTAACTTCTCTCAGGTCTGTGGTGTTGATAGCCATGTTTTAAACAAGACAGTTCTTAAAGCTGAAGTGTGAGTCTGACAGGCAATGGATGCAGAAAGGGCTCCTGCTGTTGGCATTCCTTATGTGGTGTCAGCAAGAATTAATGAGCAGTAAGGGGGAGCAGAAAGGCAGGAGGAAACTGAAGAACTGAGGTAGGCAGGAAGGAGAGGAGCAAAGGCTCCACAGGAAAGCCAAAGACACCCAGGGAGTGCACCGATTGCTGCTTGCACTGAGAATGGCTTGGGCAGGCTTCTGAGGGTAAGAGACCTTCTACACAGGTCATGAGCGGTAAGTCCTCAGAACACCTCTTGGAGTGGTTCAGATCAGGTAGTTCAGGAGGTAACTGTGCCTCGGACCCCGTGGGCTGTGCTCAGCATGTGGTGATGCGCTGGTGGGCAGGGTAACTGTGTGTGAGAGCAGAAGGGAAGGGGCAAGGACTACTGAAACCCAGGACCAAAAGGGATCATCTTGGTCTCTCGGCTCCATTGCATCATAAGCTTAGCAAACTCCATCTCAGGAGGTTTTGCTTTAACAGAGATCTTGTCTTGGACTTTATTTTTAGAAACTTACTTTCTCAGTCTCATTTTTTCACTCCAGATTCATAAACAGCGTCTGTGCCAGACCTGGCCTCTTGGTTGTCAGCTGTCCTTCAGCCTGAGGTTTTACCTCTCAGAAGAACTTACTGCTGTGCAATTAAGATTTATTCTCGAGCTCAGATGAGCTGATGGTAGAATTTGATTTGGAATCCTCCATCGAAATTGTTTTCCAATAGAAACAATTGATGCTTTGAAATGAGAAGTGGCATTAGCATGGGTCAATAGCAGGAGATCCCTAATTTCATTTGGGAAATGAAGTCTTGATATTTTTGCAGTTAGATAATTGAAGTTTTTCAAAGTGCAGGGTTTTGAAGAGTAGCTTTAAAAACATTTGGTAATAATTATTAGTTCATTTGTGCTGAAGATTGCCAAATCAACGGAAAAGCATTTGGGTGTTCTGAAACTCCTGAATCTAGGTGCATGAATTTTTCATAGGTGATGGAGTTGGCCAAGGCAGTTTTCCTGACGTTTGTGGTGGGGTATTTTGAAATCTCCCCATCATGTGCTGCCTGCCTGCCCACGAGATGTCTGTCTGCAGCATGCTGCCTGCTGACCTGCCAGCACACCTCAGCCACAGAGTGCATTTAACTCAGCAGCACCATCTGGAGTTCTTCCCCTTGGCATGGCAGGGGTGCAGCCGTGCAGCCAAGCTGTGTTGTGAAGTGATGGAAGCTGGTTAGGAAAATCTTTTTTGTTGGACTTGTGACAGTTGCCTTGCTCAGCAGATGCTCGAACTGCCTGTACCTGACATGGGTTCTATAGCCTGTACTTTCTCCAGTCTCAGGCTGAGAATGCAGTTAGGCACCAAGGCTGTGCTGTTTTCACCAGCACTCAGGGGTACAGTGGAAAGCATCTGGTAGTGTTGCACAGCAGCTGAGTCTTTTCTCTGTTCAGCATAACCTTGTGTTCTGGACATTCCTCCTCCTGTCACAGCAGGGGACACTGTGTGTTTGCAGAAGGCTGATTCCACATCAGCAGTGTGGCATCTGCTTGCTGTGCCAGTCAGTGGCACGTTGAGAGGTGGTTAAGTGCTGGGCAGTTGCCCCAGCAATGGTATTCCCCCCCCATCAGTTCATATCCTATAAATGATCTGTTCCCACCACACTTAAGCGCTGCTTTTCTTGCACACAGGATGTGTGGGTGACAATCACAAAGAGGTCAAGAAATAAGCAGCTGGCATGAACGAGGGAACTGCCAAGGCTGGCACTCAAGTTTGCTACTCCAAAGAGAATCTCCCAGGGCTGCTGCATGGAGAGCTTTGGGGTGGTGCTGCGCAGGTCTGTATGAGTTTATTCAGGGAGCTGCGCAAGAACTTGGGCTGCTTGAGTCTCCCTGTTGCATGCCCAAGGTTTAAAAGGTGAAGTGGCTGGAAGCCTGTCTCAGGGTGGGCTGGGGAAAGCAGGGGTGACTGTGTAGGGAGACTGCTCAGCACCAAGGCTCTGCTCTTCCTCAGACCAGCAAAGAAATCCTTCGCCCAGGAAGAGGATTTGCTTTTCTTACAAATCTGCCAGCAAGCTTTTCCCTTCCTGCGAGGCTCACACCTGAGCTACTTTTCATGGTGACTTTGGCATCTTTTCTCTTCTCTGATGCAAAGAAATAGCTCAACAATAAAGAATGCTGATTTCCTTGTCTTCCCCATTTGTGTCTGGGAAGAGATATAATTTATGGAAGAAAATTACAGATCACGTTATGAACTGCTTAAGGATTTCAGGAAAAGAAACACCTCTTGGAAGGAGAGCAGAAAAAAGAGTAGAGAGACTAATATTTGTCCCAGCAGCTCAGGCACAACATTTCCTTTGTGGAAATGGACACAGGAAAACTGGATTGGACATTTCTGTGATGTCTCATAGGAAAGGGATAGAAAATGGAATAGTTCTTTCCATCTTTCCATCGGGAGGTTTCATGGGCAGGCCCACAGCTGATGTGAGCATTCCTCCTTTGGACTGTTGGGAGGAACATCTGCCCCCTTGGAGCTGAGCCTACCCCCATGGGCAGGGCCACCTGCACAGTTGCATCACCACACTGGTGTGGTGTTGTGAGGACACTGGTGTGGACTGGCCTTTTCCAGGGCATGGCTGTGTTGCCATCACAGGTAGACCTAGCAGTTAATTGTCTACATGTAATTAAGTGCATGTGAGTTGCCCTGGGGTCACTCCAGTCCATAACCCGGAGAATGACCAGAGCCAGCTCCCGGTGGCCTTGCTTTCAGAATGGGTGGGGCAGTCTCCATCTCTTTGGGCTTTCTTAGTTCTGTTCTTTGGACAAGTACTAACTGCAGTGACAAATGTCACTGAGAGCAGAGCTGTTTGTTCAAATTTACGAATGCAGACTTAAAAAATCCTGAGTTCCTGTGCTTGCAGGTAAGGCTAAACAAGGAGCTGGTTCAGTCCATCACTTGTACCAAGCAAGTCTGAAGCAGAGGCAATTTAAAGAGTTTCCTTACCTTTTGAACTGCATTCACATGAGATTGGACAAAGGGGAGAAGGGAAAAAATTAACCAGTGGACACTGAAGACCCACAAAGCCAGCGTCTCCCTTGAGCACCAGCAGAGGGCTGACCCAGCTGCAGTGGGATCTGTGGAGCTGACAGAGCCCTGGGTGGGATTTTTGTCACCCAGAGGCAGAGTTTTAGTGGGAGATCCTGCCCTAGAATCATATCATCAAATAGGTTGGAAGAGACCTCCAAGCTCATCCAGCCCAACCTAGCACCCAGCCCTGGCCAATCACCCAGACCATGTCACTAAGTGCCCCAGCCAGGCTTGGCTTCAACACCTCCAGGGACAGCCACTCCACCACCTCCCTGGGCAGCCCATTCCAGTGCAATCACTCTCTCTGACAACAACTTCCTCCTAACATCCAGCCTAGACCTTCCCTGGCACAGCCTGAGACTGTGTCCCCTTGTTCTGGTGCTGGCTGCCTGGCAGCAGAGCCCAACCCCACCTGGCCACAGCCTCCCTGCAGGCAGCTGCAGGCAGCAATGAGCTCTGCCCTGAGCCTCCTCTGCTGCAGGCTGCACACCCCCAGCTCCCTCAGCCTCTCCTCACAGGGCTGTGCTCCAGGCCCCTCCCCAGCCTTGATGCCCTTCTCCAAACACCTTACAGCACCTCAACATCTCTCTTGAATTGAGGAGCCCAGAACTGGACACAGCACTCAAGGTGTGGCCTGAGCAGTGCTGAGTACAGGGGCAGAAGAACCTCCCTTGTCCTGCTGCCCACACTGCTCCTGAGCCAGCCCAGGATGCCATTGGCTCTGCTGCCCACCTGGGCACACTGCTGGTTCATGTTCAGCTCCTCTCTACCAGCACCCCCAGCTCCCTCTCTGCCTGGCAGCTCTCAGCCACTCTGGCCCCAGCCTGTAGTGCTGCTTGGGGTTGTTGTGGCCAAGGTGCAGAACCCTGCACTTGGCCTTGTTCAGTCTCATCCCATTGGCCTCTGCCCACCCATGCAGCCTGGCCAGGTCCCTCTGCAGGGCTCTCCTACCCTCCAACAGCTCCACAGCTGCTCCTAGGTTGGTGTCATCTGCAAACTGACTGATGCTGGACTCAATCCCCTCATCCAGATCATCAATAAAGATACTCAACAGGACTGGGCCCGGCACTGATCACTGGGGAACACCACCAGTGCCAGCTGCCAAATGGATGTGGCACCATTCACCACCACCCTCTGGGCCCAACCCTCCAGCCAGTTCCTGACCCAGCACAGAGTGAATCTGTCCAAGCCATGAGCTGCCAGCTGTGCCAGGAGCTTGTTGTGGCAGACAGTGTTGAAGGCATTGCTGCACTCCAGGCAGACTCCATCCACAGCCTGCCCCACATGCACCAGGCAGGGAACCTGATCATAAAGGGAGATCAGGTTGGTGAGACAGGACCTGCCCTTCCTAAACCCATGCTGGCTGGGCCTGAGCCCTTGGCCATGCTGTAGGTGCTTTGTAATGGTACTCAAGACAACCTGTTCCATGACCTTACCTGGCACTGAGGTCAGGCTGACAGGTCTGGAATTGCCTGGTTCCTCCTTCCAGCCCTTCTTGTGGATGGGATCACATTGGCAGCTTCCAGTCTCTGGGGACCTCTGCAGTGAGCCAGGACTGTTGATAAATGGAGGAGAGTGGCTTGGCCAGCTCAGCTGCCAGCTCTCTCAGCACCCTAGGATGGATCCCATCTGGTCCCACTGACTTGTGAGGATCCAAGTGGCTCAGCAGGTCACATACTGCTTCCTCCTGGATTACAGGGGGACTATACTGGTCCCCTGCAGACTTTGCTTCCCCAGCAGAATGAGCAGCAGTGTTAAGCTCTCTGGAATTGTGTGAGCTTTTTGTTTGGTTGGCTTGGGGTTTGGTTGTTTGCTTTTTGCCCCAGGCTTGCAAGAGGAGCAGAGACGGAAATTGATGTTTAGGAGAAAAGCAAAGCTTCAAACGCCAAAGTGTCTGCAGCTAACTGTTGGTGTAAAGTGGAGACGTTGATTAATTTGTTAAATATCTAATTTTGTACTCACTGATTCATACCATCGAGGCCAGGAGCTTCATAAATATTTAGCATCTTTAGTAAGCTTCTGTGACAATCTGAGGCAAAATGAAGCCAATAACCTTAAAAAGAGAGCAAAAAGGGTTCACGGGTTGAAACCACTCAGTGTTGTCTAATCTGCAGTGCTAAATTATTAAATCCTTCAAGGAAGAGAAATCTCATACTATGGGAAGAGTGTTTGGGAAAATGACTTTCCAAGATGAGGGTAAATTTGCTAAGTTAGAGAGGCTGATTTCAGTCGGGGCACGAATGCTGGGGATCGAGACTGCCCAGCTGCTCCTGTGAGCCACTGCAGAGAGTCCCCTGATGTTTCACAGGGAAGCTGGGAGGAGAGGAAAACCCTGTCATGGCCTTTGGGGTGGATGTTAGCCGCCCGGGTTCGTAGGCAACTCGCATCTTTCATAGTAAAAACGCATGCCAGAAGCTTCCCAAAATATATTTGATGAGATTTGTAGTGTGGCACATATCTAAGATGTCTCTCCACCTGCACTCCCATGCTGCTGTAGGACTGACAAAGCAGTCAGGCACAGATCCTGGTCCTGGTAGTAGCCCTGTGGTACTGCAGCTGTGTGTGGGACAGCACAAGTGATTTCATTCTGTGCAGCTCCGAAGCCTGCTGACAGGTGAATTGCTTCTGACATTACCTCACTTTCTGACCTCTGTGGCAGGCAGAATGTCACAGCCATAGGAGAGGGTCTGTGGTAATTGGAAAGTGAAGCAGACTTGGTGGTGCACTGGGTTAGTGCATTAGCCTCTGCCCTCTGGAGGCCTGGGGTCACCAGCGAGAACTCTGCTTTGGAGTCCTGCTTCTCTTTGCACACTTGACAACCAAGGCCTGTATTTGGGGAAAAACGTTGTCTTTCTTCACTCTAAAGGACTGTCTGGGTGAGGATCTTGAGGCTGATGTGCACTGGCTTTGTTCTGCTCTCCACCACCTTCCCCAAAAGACCCCTCACTCAATATGGTGCTGAAAGGGGAAAAAGGACAAATTTCTCCTTCATGTGTGTGAAATAATGCAGGTGCTGGAGGAAAGTCCAGCTCCATGATGCATCCCCCATTTCCAGCTGGAATGACTCCTGCTAATCTCTCACCACTGAAGTTAATTTGTCTGTAACTGCTTAACTGGATCCTCCCTCTGCCTGGGTGTTTGGAGTGCCAGGGAGCTGCTGTTGTGCAGGCAGTGGTGTGGAGCAGGGATGCCATCCAGTGATTAATTAGCTCCAAAAGTAGATGTTTCATGAAGGTATCCTGGGAGCCTCTTTAGAAGAAACATATTGCTCTGTTTGCAGCTACTGGTAGCTGGGTGTGGATTGGTGACCGCTGGTACGCTGCCTTCTGCTGCATCTGTACAGCTTGCTCCTGTTGCTGTGTGACAAAGGTGCTGCAGCTGATTGTGCTCAGTGTTCCCATGCAAAGAGCTGTAACTTTGTCTTATCGACTCCTCCTATGGTCATCTTCTCATCTCCTTTGCCATGTCCAACTTGGAAGTGATGCCAGGGGTTTGCAGTGCTGTGTGAGCACCCCGACTGCCCACAGGACTGTTAGCTTTGCACCTTTGAGAGCTTCCCTCCTCCAACACAGCTGCAGTAGCCAGGATCAGGCCAGCCTGAGAATCTTAGTGACCAAAGCAGTCTGTTCAAGGGCAGAAAGGCATCAGGGAAGGGAGAATCACTGTTTCGTACTCTTGCTGGCAACAGGTGGTCACAGCTGTGGCTGAAGCTCTGGAGCTGATGACAAAAACTATCAGCCACAGCGCCCAGCCTTTAGCTCTGTCTCCCCAGCCTGAGGAAAGCATGGAGTGGAGGTTCAATCCAACTTTCTCTTTTTTTTCCCTTCAGTAATAACAAAACAGATGGAGAGGGATAAGCAGAGAAGCAAAGGGTTGAAGACAGGTGGGAGGAGGCTGGAGCAGAAAGCAGCAGACAGGAGCAGAGCTGTCATCTGGCTGAGAAACCATTCTCTGCGCTGCCAGACAAAGAACCCCTGAGAAGCATCTGCCTTGACTGATTGTTTTATTTCCCACTCACACCTCGTGATTTAAATTGGGCTTGTTTCTAATAGGGTGAGAGGAGTCTGGCTTCAGACCTGGGCCTGCACGAACCACCTGAGGAGCTTTGCTGGTCTCTTGGTTTTGCTTTGCCCTCTTTACTGAGGGTCCAGACCGGGGTTTGAACATGTTTAACTCTTTAGTGTTCAGTGCCGTTTCTCACCTGCAATTCGAGTGTGCTGTGTGTAGTGGTAGCTGTACAGGACTCACACATGTGTTGTCTCAGCTATAAAGGTTGTTTCAGGACTCACACATGTGTTGTCTCAGCTATAAAGGTTGTTTCAGGACTCACACATGTGTTGTCTCAGCTATAAAGGTTGTTTCAGGACTCACACATGTGTTGTCTCAGCTATAAAGGTTGTTTCAGGACTCACACATGTGTTGTCTCAGCTATAAAGGTTCTTTTACCATTTGTTTTTAATTACAGAAGATAAAAGCTGAAGGCAGTGCAGCAGCTGCAATGAAGAGCTCCGATTTCTAGCTGCCAGGGGAGGTGCCTGTACTTCTGGACTTGATTTTAAGTTGAGAAAACAACCTGACAGCTTCTTTTGACACCACTTTAGTCTGTGGATTTCTTGGTAAAGTTTCCATGTTAGGTATGATGCACAGGAGCAGGGTGAGAAAGTGATTTCATGCTCTATTTCTCCAGGGGAACTTTTGTGCTCTTCTGACCAACACTGACATGGAAACCCAAATTGCAGCTCGCAGGTTTAACAAAGGCAAATAAAAATTTGCTCACAGAAGTCACAGACAGACGTTGCAAACTTTGGAAATGATTTGATATCTTACCCTGGCACAGATTAGCTTAGGAAAAGAAGCCTGTCTTGGCTCTAGACTCCCAAATGCTGGCTGGTGCTGCATTTTTTAGGTAGATCCATGGCATAATTTTAAGTGCTATTGAAACACACCAGAAGTTTAAGAGAAGAAAGGAACTGGTGACCATGTTGGGGATTTATTTTGCAGTGGAATTACCTTGACTGTCTAAATTCAAATGAACATCCAATACTTGGTAGGACAGAAAAGAATCACAGAAATCACAGAATGTCAGGGGCTGGAAGGGACCTCAAAGGATCATTCAGTCCAACCCCTGCCAGAGCAGGGTCTCCTAGAGCAGATCACACAGGAATGCGTCCAGGTGGATCTCGAGTATCTCCAGAGAAGCAGTTTCAGGTCTAATTTAAATTCCCAGAGACTCAAATATGTTTGACAGAACCAATAGCAATTTTATAGAGTGCCCTTCCCTCTTCCCCCCTCTTTCCCAGAAGAAAGGAATTAGATGTAGAGAGAGGAAAAGGTAAGCACACCCAAATAAACAATCTCACTCTGATTGGGAAGTTAAAAAGAAGAAAAGTTTAACAGTAAATTAAAAAGGCATCTGAGGTAGGGAAGTCACAAAGGTATAGGGAAGGGAAAACAAATAGAAAATGTGTAAATACAACCAGGTTGTGATGGTAAGGGGTTTGTCTGCCTCCTGGGTGATGGCCACGTCGTAAAACAAAGAGAGCCAGGAACAGGATGGTGATGCTGGGAAGCAGTGAGGCAAGGAGTGAGAACAGGAAGTCCCCCTGCTTTTATAGACCTTTAGACAGGAAGGGGAGTGAGCTAACCATGAATCACCTGGTGGTGTTCAGACCCCCCCCCAGTGAGGGGTCAAGACCACCTAGGGTCAGATTCAAGGTCACTCCCCCTGGAGGGTTAACCCTGTGCAGAAGGAAACTTCGCAACCTCCCTGGGCAGCCTGTTCCAGTGCTGTCACTCACAGTGAAACAATCTTTCCTCCTGTTTCCATGGAGCTTCCTATGCCTCAGCCCCCACCATTGCCCCTTGTCCTGTCACTGAGCCTGGCTCCAACCTCCTGGCACTCACCTTTACACCTTTACAAACACAAACGAGGGCAGCCCTCAGGCGCCTCCTCTCCAAGCTGCACAGCTCCAGCTCCCTCAGGCTCTCCTGGTAAGGAAGATGTTCCACTGCCTTCATCATCTTTGTGGCTCTCTGTTGGACCCTCTCAAGCAGTTCCCTGAGGTCCTTCTAGAACCTGGGGGCCCAGAACTGGACACAGTACTCCAGACGCAGTCTTAGCAGGGGCAGAGTAGAGAGGGAGAACCTCTCTAACCTACTAACCACAGCTCTTCTCCTGCACCTCAGAATGGCATTGGCCTTCTTGGCCACAAGAGCACATTGCTGGCTCATGGTCAACCTCTCATCCACTAGGATCCCCAGATCCTTTTTCCCTTTCACTGCTCTCCAACACATCAGACCCCAGCCTGTGCTGGGCTATGGGGTTGTTCTTTCCCAGATGCAAAAGCAGCTGTGGATGGGTAAGGAAGAGTCTATGGCTTTTAGTTGACTTCTTTGTCCTGCATCATCAACAGATTGCAGCAAAACATCCCCAGTTCTCACTTTAGGTGACCTCAGAACTGTGGGCAGACTATGTGAGCACAGCAAGGTACAACAAGAGTGCTAAAGATGTGTCTCAGTTTAGTCAGGTCTGTATCAGGAAAGGATGTGGCTACCTCTGCAGGTATTTGAGTTCTGTTTGGCTTCAAACAGAAGTCAAAGCTTCATTCTTTCATGTGTTTAGACCTTTTAAATGGATGATTCCTTCAAGAAGACAGCAACTCCTGAAAGGATAAAAGCTCAAGAAAGCAGAGAGTGCTGAAATATGCACACAGACTGTACCTCATCTTGCCTGGTTCTCCATGAAATGTCAAAGCACCTCCTACTGCGTCAGGTCTGCCAACCTGATTAAATCTCTGAATCATATCAGTCAGGGCATCTTGTGAACCAGAAACCAGAACATTTCTGCTCTGGTTTAGCTTGAGACTTCTTTTCCCCCTCGTCAGATGCAAAGAATAAACTGTGACTGCTGTTATTTGTGGCAATTTCCTGCTCGTACAGACCCAGAGTGTCTCTGTGTTTGTGTGGGAAGGAAATGGATTTAGGAAGCATTTTGCCACAGTAAAATAATTTTGTGATTTATTTCTGAATTTTGTTGCATCTCAAAAGAAGGGAACAAAATTAGGTGTCCAAAGCCTGGAATGTGAAAGTCTCTTGAGAGCAGAACAGAACACTCAGGTTGGAAGAGGATGCAGTTTCCTCTCTTACATTTTTAACCAGTGGAACAGCAAACTATAATCAGGAGGCTGGAGGCACAGATTTGCCTATGACAGAAACTAGTGTTACAGGGCTGGTGGTCGTTTCTCACACCCCCTCGGGGTGTGTGGCTCTATGCAGGATCTCAGTTTACACATTTCAGTGGCATTCAATATCTTTGACCTTTTGGCACCACGCACCAAGGTGAGGAATCTGCTCCTCTTGAATTGCTGACTGCTGCTGACTGCAGTCTGAGCCACTGCTCAGAGGATTCCAGGATTATGAATTTCAACCTATGATGCACAAAATCAAAGTGCCTTTGTTCCCATTCTCGTCCCAGGCTCATGCTCACCCACTTCTCTCCCAGGGTGTTGTGCTCAGCTACTCGCCCTGGCATCTGAATGCCTTCTGAATGCAGTGAGTTACAGGAGCAGAGAGTGCAGCGACCATAGTGGGAACATCAGCTGTGAGAGGCAGGGCTCAGAAATCTGCATGCAGCTTGGATTGCTCCCAGCCTGCAGCTGGCTTCCTTCCAGCCGCTGGGCTGACTCCAGTGACCTCAGCCCTATGGTCACTGCAGGGACTTGCTTTAGGGATGGTGCTTCTCACAGGGCAAGGCAGGGAGGATGTGTTTGTGTGACAGCTTTTGGTAGTTTAGGCATCCATTCGTTGTTGGGTAGCCCTCAGGGTAGCTCAGGCATCCACTCATTGTTGGGCAGCTCTCCAGGAAGCCTAGGCATCCACTCTTTGTTGCTTAAAATCTGGGTTACCTCCTTCTGTTCCTCCTGGGAGTCTGTGATTTTCCCTCTTGAACCTCAGAATTCTGAAGTATCAGGCCACAGTGAGGAGAAATGAGAAGCCCTGAGCAGTGTCAGAGCCATGTGCTGGTGTCGATTGCAAAGGCACTCCTGTTTTTCTGGTTTAAAGGTGCCTCCAGAGTGAGACACCAGACATCTCCTATTCCCTCTCTACATTCTCAGGCTGGCTAAACATGTAAAGGTAGAAATTTGCTGTAAAACATATTAATGGGCATTTGTTTACATATTTTTATCTCAATTATCTATGCCCACAGGAGCCATTCAATCAATTTTTCACTAAGTAGTTTTCAAAATATAATTACTCTTATGGGTAGGCCTATGAACAGCAGTGTCATTTACACTAGAGTTCACTAATTGCACTTCCAAGCCATTCTAATGAATTATCCTGGTACATTCCTCGGGAAGATCAGTGAATGCTAATCACTTCTATCAGCGGATGCTAATCGCCTCTATCACATCTAGCGCCGCAAGGACATCCATCTAGGGCAGTTCCTGCCTTCGCAGCCTCTTCCTCCTCTCGTTTTCTTGCACTGCAAGGCGTGGGGGTGTGCTCGCCCAGCAATCGCCTTGTAAACCCAGTGACAGAGAGGGGCTTGAAGCTTAGGAGATGTGCTTGGGTTTGCTTGTTTGAAATAAACTGAAGATGGAAACATGTTTGTGTCACTGGATGTGCAGCTCTGTCAGGCCAGTCAGGAGCTTCTGGATATAGGAACAACAAGAAAGAAGTAGTTCTAGTGTGAAACTTGATGCATTTCTGACTGGGGTGTGTAGAGCAGACAATCTGTTGTGTTATGTGGCCAGATTTGTTGACTGGTTGCTTTCCTAGCCCTATTTCTTTGGGCTTGGACAAGGCAGAGCAATCTGCCCTGCAAAGCAAGGAGCTGAGTGCTTTGTCTCACTAATCCAGAGGCTGAATGCCCCCATCCAGGCAGCAAAAGGGTGAGAGAGGGTGCAACAGTGATGTCACACTCGCATGGAATCCTTCTGGCTGGCTCGGCAAGGAAAGGGCAATGTCTTGTGATGTGGGAAGCTTTGCTGGGGAGTTAGGCAGAAGCAGCTTACTTGTCCCAGGTGTGGCAAATGAGCTGCCACCTCCTCTCTCCTTGCTGCCATCACAGGATACAAGGCAGTGTAGCCTGCTGGAAGGTCTGGAAGTGGTGGTAACACAAACAGCAAGGATCTTAGAGGCAGAACAGGCATGACCAATGCATTGCTGTGTGAGCAGCAAGCACTGACCAGGATCAGCAGCAGAGCTGTTGGGGCAGGGAGGGATCTTCAGAAGGTCTCTGCAGGTGTCCTCAAGCTGGCTCTGGCCAGCCTGATCTAGGGTAGAATGTCCCTGCCCATGGCAGGGGGTCTGCAACTGGATGATCTTTGTGGTCCCTTCCAACTCTGGGTGAGTGTAAGATTCTATGTCTCTATGTCTGAGTTTTCACTAGTGAAAAGAGACCGTGTCTGAAAGTGGCAGGAACAGGAAGCAAGTGGCTCTCTGTTAGTTTCCAAGTTGAAAGGAAACACTGAGGAAGAAGTTACAGTTCAAGAAAATGCAACACAAAGAAATCTTGCAGGGTCTGAGCAGTGGAACTGCCTTGCGAGGGCTCAGAGGTCAGGGACTGAGCCGACTTGCTGTGCAGGTGGAGAGAAAAGGGGCAGTAGTATTCTAAAACTCCTCTTTCTTTGGCCTGTGGGCTTAATGCCTGCAGCAGGAGGCTCCCACCAGGCATTCCAAAGAGCTTTTTCGTGGTGCCCTCCCACTGACCGCTTCACTCCATTGACCTCATCTAGAGCTGCTCCCACAGCAGCTGGTGGCCTCTCCATGCAGGACTTCGGAGGTGTCTGTTCAGCAAAGCCGGGGGGCTGCTGGCTGACTCCTGCACCACAGTTTCTCCAACTCCTGTGGATGGGTGGAAAGGAACAAGCTTAGGGAAAGTCAGGTTGATGGGGAGTTTCCTAGCCATCAGTAGAAGATAGAGTGATAAAGAGAGGGAGATGAAGAGGTGAACTTGCACCATAAGGGAGGAACAGGCTTTGCAAGCAGCCCATGAGCTGCACCTAGGAGCTGGGGTGCAGAAGCTGTAGAGCAGACTAATCACTGCAAGAGACCTGGTTGAAAGAGGTGCTGCAAATCCTCCCCAAAAGCAGGAAGAGTCAGTTCCACACAGCTGCATCTGCTTGTCAGCAGGAGCACAGTGCCCTGAGAACATCCCAAAGAGCTTTTCCATGAGCTATCTTGTAGCTGCCAAACTATGAAATGTGGATCTTAGATGATAAATCAATTTTATGGGAGCAAGGAGAATTCCACCATTATTCTTTGTGTCAGGAGAAATCTATAGAACATCAAGTTCTCAGAATTTATACCAAGGCTTTGTCCTTGTGCATCTCTCAGAGTTTTAATTTGCCTAGTTATTAGATACACAGAGTATTCTTTTCTCAACATTAGCACCTCAGAACAAGCATTCTGGTAAAAACACCTCAGCCAGATCATTCCAATGGTTTGTGGGGGTTTAGTTATTTATTTTATTGCTATTACTTGCTAAAAGTTCTTTCAGGTGTGAGCTTAAGCTGCATGGAACTGCATTCCCCTGGAAGAAAAGCAGATGAGCCACAGAAGAAATATCCAGAGAAGATGGTTTTGCCTTCTGGAGTCCCACACTGTTTGGCACAGATCTGTGACTCTGAAAGGTCCTCCAATGGCAGGCAAATTTTTTTGAGTTCCCAATCCATTGTTCAAGGTGTGTGAGTAAAGCCCAGTATCTACAAAAGTGCTGTTAGTCTTTAAATGCCACAGCTTCAGGGTGCAGCTGTGCCCTGATGCCTGCTGGCAACATGGAGAGTGGAAGTTACCTCAGCAAGCAGCGAGGACTGGGATGCTTTGCATATGTTCTGTTCTTCAAGACCATTAACAGAGCTGGAAAGCAAAGGCAGTGTATTCAGAGAGCGAAGGGTTTGTTAAAAGAGGAAGAATAATACAAGCAGAATCTAAATTAGGCCTAAACTTTGCATTGTGCCCTCTCTGCACAGTTATTATCAAGTAGCAAGCTGTGTAAAATGTGGAAACAAGTTAGTAATAGACCAGCAAATAGCCTACAAAATAAAATGAGTAATTATAGGATGCACTTCAAAATAGAAAATGGGGTTATTTTAAAGCAATACTTGTCACTGAATATTTGTAAGACTGTGTAAAATAGAAGGAGATTAGCCAAGAGGAATTCTAGTGCATCAGATTGTTATAAAAGACAAAGGGAAGGATTTGCCTGGGAGTGAAGAAGAAGCATTTGTATCTGCCAGGATCCTGCTGCAAGCGAAGGGCAGGAGGGCAGCAGGGGAGCTGGGTGCTCTGGGCACAGTCCAGCACGCATCTCAGTGCAGCAGCAGCGTTCATGGCAGCACTAAGGAGGGATGCTGGGGTTTGGTGGTGGCTTCTGTCTTGTCTTTCTCAACCCAGTGCTTTACCAGCTCCTTCCCAAGCTGCATACCATTAGCACTTCTGTATTCTAACCTCTCCCTTGCTGCTTAAAATTAGCACTTCTTTATTTCAAACATGGCTTCTTATCCTCTGCTCTGCTAATTTGCTTTATTACCCCAGACCTCTTCTTGCCTCCACTGAAGGCAGCTTGACATTTTTTCATCAACTAATCCCCCTTTTCACACCCCTCCCTCCCCCCGCTCCCCGCCTTTGCTTCTCTCTCCTCCCCTGGTGCATTCAGAGCTGAAGGGAGCTTTTCAGCAGATTCTGAAACCTCTGGAGAAAATCAAAGTGATGGAAACATAGCACGAGAGCTGGAGGTGTTTCTGCTGGGCTGCCAAAAACTCCAGGTACCATTCCCAGTGGGGTCACTGCGCCATCCTCTCCCTTCCAGCTGGCTTTGCTTACGGAGTGTAGGGAGCCTGGCAGGGAGAGCAGTTTGTTTGGCTGCTCAGCTTTGCATCAACAGGCTGGGAAAATACCAGGGCACTTATTCCCTGATTTCTAAATGAGTGTGTCAGGAGTTTAACAAGCACGAGGGGATGACAAAGCAGGGGCTAAGGCGAGGCAGGGGCTGGGCTTGCAGCAGCCAAGTGTAGCACTTGCATACAGAGCTGCCAAACCATGATGAAGTCTGTTAGGAAAGTGTTTAACAGAGTAGCAGCAGGTGCCTGAGAAGAACACCAACACTCCTTGGGGTGCTGTGGAGAGCAAGAGCTGGCAGGAGAGAGCCTCGCCTGAGCTGTTGCTTCAGAAACTCCCTGCCTAGGATGCTGCCAGCAGGCAGCTGAGGAGGGATGCAGCATTCCAGTGTGGCCCCTGAGGTCTCTTGGTCACTTCTTGACAAATAAAGGTAGGTTCTTCCCTGTGGGATGGGCAGAATGGGCCTTTCGTGCCCCAAAGAGCCTACACAATGGAAAGAGCAGGGAAGCAAGGTGCCCTGGGAGGCTGTGCCAGGTACTGTGGGAGAATTTCTCCCGCAGTGGGGCATGAGCTGTAAACATGAGACCTTGTGATGGGAGAGCTAGGCTGTTAGGCTGAGCAACCCACGCACACCTGATAGGGGATGGAATCTGCCAGCCCCTGGGGCGTACGCAGCTCCAGGGGGCTGACCCTGCCAGCCCCGCTGAGGTGGGACCACGGGCTGTTTGGATAAGGGAACCTACCTGCACCCTGCAGGTGGCTTTGGGCCAATCTGTACTGTCCACTTCTGCCAGCCCCAGGCTGGCTGGGCACTATATCAGACACTGCATTACCCTGATAAAATCGTACTGATGCGTAGCAAGCTGCTGAGTCGAGTCGTCAGTACCCCGATCTCGCCTCTTGCCAGCCTCCAGACCCCAACAAGGTGTCAGTTAAAGGTTCTCTCTTGGAAAGCCTCATGGTGGCTCCTGCCCATGAGGAGCTGGGGAGAAGCAGTGGTGCCAGCCTGCTTTCCAGTGCCCCAGTGCTGCAGGGCATGTGGGACCAGGCTTGCCTGAGGCAGGACACCTGGGTAGAAAAGAGATTGCTTGGAATCAGGAGCCTGGGGGGAGCAGAGTAAGGGTCAGCTTTGAGGACTTGTGCAGATCTTTTACTGTTGTTTGTAGCATGACTCCAGTCTGCTAGTGACTGTGTTGGAAGGTGGAGTTCGGAAGAGTAGTTAGAAAAGCTACTCAATAGCTTTAAAACCATTTGTTGTGTGAGACTTGTTCCTTAGCTGTGTGTTTTAAGCTGCTGTCCTGGGCCATCTGTTACCTTTCAGTCTCCTAAAGACAGCTGAGGAAGAGTCCCATTGGTGAGGACCAGCTGGGACCGCTGCTGTGAAGAGCCTGCCCTGGGCAGCGACGCAGGCTGCAGAGATCCAGCAGAACTCCTGTCTGCCTGAGGTCCATAATGAAATAAGTTCATTTCATACAAACAGACATCTAAAGCTTTCTTGACAGTCTAAAAATGTAAAAATGCCTGCAGAGGATATGAGTTTATTGAATTTTCTTACTTTACTGTTTCACAGACTCCATCCTAACCAGATGGCATAATCTGATTGTATCAACTGAGAAGTATATAGGATTTTATTTTAATGTTAAAAAGGTCAGAAGCTTTGGCACTTGGATTCTTTCTGTCTTCTGTACTGCACTAGAGTCTCAGCACTGAGGTATTACCAGATAACTTCAATAAAAAGAAGTGGAATTTTATAAACTCACATTTACTTATTCATTTCCTATATGGGAGCTAAATTCTCTAGCCGAGTGCTCTCCGAGTCTCTGGCAGAGCAATATATCCTTGATTGAATGATGAGGGAAATTCCTATTAATGTTGTTGATATAGATAGAGGATTTCTTCCCGGGCATTTTTGCTGCATAACTGTTATTGAATATTACATCTTTTTATCACCCCAGATGATATTCCAACGTTTGAGGGCTGTGCTCTAGCATCGAAGAGATTTCACTTCTCCCAAAGACATCCTCTGCTCCCTTCTGTGCTCAGCCACCTCAGCAGCAGGACTGGAGTTGGAGTGGAGACTGTGGTGAGGTGCAGCAGTGGCTGAGCCATGCCAGGCTTTGCAGGGGCCCTGCAGCAAGAGCTCCTTTTGAATGATTTTTGTCAGCCTTCCACGAACCTTCTTAAACCCTGGCTCACGGCAGACACAAAGGCTCAGCATTTCCTGTGCCGTGGAAGAAGTTTGCAATCATTTTCTGTAATCCAAGCAGGCTTATTTAGCTCTGCTGTTATGGGAAGGGTTCTGCAATAATAATGCCACTATTATAATACTATTCCTGTAATAATAGCACTTCTGTTAGAAAACACCATCATTACAGCAATGCTATTAGAAGACAAGCTCTGTTATTTAGAATTGCTTCGGCAATAAAAGTGCTAAAAAAGTCTGCTTGGATTACAGAAAATTATTGCAAATTTTTCTTGCCTGGCAGTAGAATCTTGTCTGTCACTGCCAGGAAGCTGCTCTGCTGTGCTCTGCAGCCTCGCTGCCTTGCCCAGCGTTGTCTCTTTAAAACAGGGGATTGCTGAACAGGTGAAGGGGGCACAGACTGGCCTGCATCTGCCTGATTGCCCAGGTTCCTCGTTTCTTCCTCACGTTTTCGTCACAGACCAGCACCTGTTTAGGGTCTGTGCAAGCCTATCATGCAGTCCTGACCTCTGTGCTTAAAGTAGAGGAAGGGGAAGAAAAAAAAGATGCAGAGAAAGGGAACAAACTCCCTCCTTTTGTTTTTTCAGTTTGTTTCCTTGCACCCTGTTCTCGTCTCCAAGTTTGAGGGGAGTGTTTCATCTGTCTCCTTTCTCTCCACCCCTGATTACAAATGTTAGCACGGTGGCTGCAGACTAGAATTCTCTTTTCTAAAGTGTTTTTGACTCAGTTTTGCTATTGAGTGGAAAGAAAAAGAGCAGGATAGGTTGGGGACTGACCTGTTGGAAGGCAGCAAAAGGGAAAAGGATCTGGGGTTGACCATGAGCCACCACTGTACTCTGGTGGCCAGGAGTGGCAATGCCATTCTGGGGTGGATTAGAAGGGCTGTGATAAGTAGGTCGAGAGAGGTTTCCCCTGCCCCTCTGCCCTGGTGAGGCCACATCTGGGGTACTGTGTCCAGTTCTGGTCCCCCCCAGTTCAAGAGGGACATAGAACTGCTTGAGAGAGTCCAGCACAGGGCCACAAAGATGCCGAAGGGAATGGGACAGCTCTGTTAGGAGAGCTTGTGGGAGCTGGGGCTTGGAGCTTGGAGGAGACTGAGAGGTGATCTCATCAATGTTTATAAAGATGTAAAGGTGAGTGCCAGGAGGCTGGAGCCAGGCTCTGCTGGGTGATGTCCAGTGACAGGACAAGGGACAATGGATAGAAACTGAGGCATAGGAAGTTTCATGGAAACATGAGGAGGACTTTTGTTCCTTGTGAGGGTGACAGAGCACTGGAAGAGGCTGCCCAGGGGGGTTGTGGAGTCTCCCTCTCTGGAGATATTGAAAAACCACCTGGATGTGTTCCTGTGTGATCTGCTCTGGGTGATCCTGCTCTGGCAGGGGGGTTGGACTGGATGAGCTTTTGAGGTCCCTTCCAGCCCCTAACATTCTATGACTCTATGACAAGGCTCCTTTGCACTTCTTTAAGCTGATGGAGGCTTTGTTTTCACAGTGCTGAAGATGTGGTTTAGTCCAAGGAGTCAATTAGTGCCTTTGGGTACCATATTTTCCTGAAAGCAGCACACACTTTTTGCTTATTTGTATCTCCTAATGCTCCAATGCTTGTGTTATCTTCTGTGTGTTATTTTTCAGTTGATACCAGTGCTGGGTTGGGTAACATCTGCTGTTTTGCTTCTTCATTGCAACAGCTCCCTTAAGACTTTCAGTACAAAAAGTGATTTCAGTGTTAGCAGCTACAGTGCCACAAAGGCAGTCTTCTGATGCTGATTCTCTTTCTTTGGCAGAGCACAGCAAAAGGCTCTTGGCAATTAGCAATTTGCTCAAAACCTTCATTTCTTTATTTGTAAGGTACATGATTTTTTTAACTGCAGAATGTGTCCCATAGCTTCAGCTGCATAAGTGCCACCAGGAGTTTAAAAACCCAGGTACTTGTACTGCATCCTCTGCAGCTGATGCTTCTATAAATCAATATTAGTTTAGAAGGCTAAACACCAGCCCAGTTTCTCTGCTCTGGATTCAGCTTTGTCAGTGGCCAGACTGGCCTCCAGCAGTACCAAGCCCTTGCTGAAGACAAGGCTTTGCACCTGCAAGCCACTGCTGCAGGTGCTGTCTCTGGCAGTTCGCTGGCTGCCTTCACCTCTCTTCTGCATCTTGCTGCTGCTTCCTTTTCTTTCAGCGCTGCTAACTGCATTTGCATCTTGCTGCCTCAGTGCTCTGATGCCCAGCTTCAGGTTGATATCTGCCCCATTTACTGTCATGCTGACAGGCTATTTATCTTCTGCTGCAGTGATGGAACACTGCCACAGAAATTCACCCAAGGAAGCCATGCTGCAGGTGGCTGTGCTGTGCATGCATGGGCTAGTGCCTGCAAACTTCCATGCACTGAGAGGAAACACTGTCTGGCTTTAATCTTTCCCCACCTGACAGATGTTGTGCTGGTTGTCATAGTCTCTGCAAGTCTCTTCCAAAGTGGCTTTGATTTTGTGCTCTTCTGCTTTCGGTATCTTGACTGTAGTCTGGATTTGCATTTGTATTTATATTTAAGACAATTGTCCCCTTCCATAAGCATGTTTGTTCACTTTGAGTTGTGAAATGATGGACTAACCCCAGATCTGCTTCACCTGGAGGAGCTGCAAATACAGAGAACTTCTGTCTTCAGTGTGGATGTTCCTAAGCTAGAGCCCAGCTTTTGTGAGTGGTCTCTGTTCTCAGCAGAGGCAAGTGTTTCCTGAAGGGGATTGTTTGAAGTCCTCTATCCAACCACCCTGTTGTACTTAACTATCCCAGATTGGTCTGAGCTGTGTCCAACTCAGACAGAGCTTGTTGCCTGTAGGAGGAAGGATGTCATCAAATGCAGCCTTCCCAAGCACTTCTGATGACAAGTGACAAAGAAAGAGGAAGCGAGAGTGTTCTACAAACTTACCTCTTTCCTTGGTGCTTCCTCTGGGAGCAGGCTCAGCTTAGCTCCACCTCAGGATCTCCTTGCCATTGATGTGACATGGTTCAGAGTTCCATGCAGGCCTCTCACCCTTTGTTGACTGCATTTTTAGGATCTGGAACACTGTTCCTCACAGCACTTACTCTTCAACACCACCATCTAAACAGCCCCACCATGTACTGACCTTTTGTGGCACGCCATGGTCCAGGTGTTTGTGTTCTGTCTGTGAGTGTGCCCCAGCTCCTCCTGAACCTGCTGCTGTGTTGGTCACTAATGACTGGCACTGTTTGCTTGCTGGATGTTTTGATTCACCTGTGTGAGAGAGCACTTGTTAAAAAAAACCCAAACAAAACTCCCCAGGTGTGCCCCCTGCTCCCACCCCATTGCAGTGGAAGTCTGAAGAAACACATTAGAATATAATTGGTATTGATGCAGGAGCTAAAGATGTGTGACCATAATTCCACCTCCCTGGAGAGGGCTGGTCAGCCCACCGAAGGGTGGAAGATGGGAGTGATTCATCACTCCCTGCCAATCTGCACATGTTGTTACCACACCAAATCAAGTGGCATTACTGCCTGGGGACCAAAAGTTAGGATGTGTGCTTGTTAGGAGTTTCACGTGTGGTGCTTGCTGTGCGGTTTACCTGCAGCTCTAAATACCTTCTTGTTCTCATCTCCTTTTAACTACAAATGATGTAAGTGAAGTAACTAAATTAGCTTAGTCGACTACTTTATTCAATAATAAATTTCCTTTCTGGGTTCTCTTTCACCTGCAGTTAATTTTTCCAGTAGCAGAAGTGGATGCTCGAACTCTTTGTCGATAGCTGAATTATCACTGACTGTGATCCTGTTGCTTTTGCCAGTGCTGCAGCAGCATCTGGTGGTGTGGTGAACGCTGATCAAGTGAAGGTTTCCTGTCTTCTGAATTAAGTTTTTGAAACACCCTCTCAGGAAGGAGCTCTGCAGGCAGTGATGCAAAAGTTTGGCATGTCACCTCTCTGCCCTGCCCTAGTCTAAAGTCCTGTCAGTGTAAGCCTGTTTCTGCTGTGTTTCCAGAGGCATTCAGAGAGAAGGTTTGACAGAGCAGGGATAGCCCTGAGCCCTTTCTCCCTCAGCAAGCCATGTAACCTGTGTGGAGTCTGCACCAGCCTTATGAGGACACTGAAGGAAGAGCAGAGATGCTGACATACTCCAGTCCCCTTCTTGCCATTTCACATGATCACACCAGTCTGTCAAAGCCGTGACTGCAGAGACCACTGTGGCTCATCCCTTAGGGGGGTGCTTAGGTTGGAAATGATTAGACATGATTGCACCCCAAAGTCATCTGGTGTCTGAGAGGTTGTGGGGAGTCTCCATTATTGAAATGTTCCTTTTTTCTCCTTAGCTTCCCTTCTCCTGGGAAAAGGCTAGACAATTATTAGTGCTAGCTAAAGATTGCCAGATGAAGTTTCTAGCCCAGGTCTGACTCTGGAGCTGAGTCTCTCTAGTTCAAAGCTTGCTGGGTATGTGTGATTAGGTTGGCAAATGTGAGACGCTAAAATCCTAACATGAAATGTTTTCCTGATTAGCTTATGTTTTAAATTCAGGTGTCTTATTGTCAGGGAGACTCAGATGTAAACCATATTTTGAAGCCATTGCATAACTGCCTCCAATTTTTAAACCAAGCAAATCCACTGGTTTTGGTTGCATGACTCCTGGTTCATATTGGTGTCGTTGAAAATGGAATCACTCTTGTAGAATTGCAGAAGAAAAAAAAAAGTCACTAAATTGTGTGGAGTAATTAGAAGAATAAATGGAAGTGATTTGAGAATGTTGTAGACAACACTAAGCACACTCGAGGTCTATAACTTTTTGAAGGGAACAATCCAACAGAGCCACTAAAGTTTAATGTGCACCTCTTAACTGCACTTGATTACTGAGGGCTTCTACAAAATCAGAAGTTATCAATACGACTTCCTGAGGCAGAGCAAGTTGTCATGCTTTTAACTTTGGGCTTTAACTGTTCATTGAAGAATTTCCCACTTTCGGGTCTCAGTAGATGGTTTCTTTTTATGATTTTGGCTTAGCAGTTTGAATGCCCTCTGACCATTGCCTTGTTTCTGTGGGCTGTGGTGCTGCTGCTCTGTCGGTGGCTGTAAAGCAGCAATCGGCAGGCAGGGGAGGGTGTTTCAGTGGCTGGCTGAAGTGCTGCCATGCTGCTGGAGGTCTGCTTGGCCATAGTCAGTCATTTTTCTTTTCTGGCTTTCATAGAACCTTAGAATCAGCCAGGGTTGGAAGGCACCACAAGGATCAGCCAGTTCCAACCCCCCTGCCATGGGCAGGGACACTTCACACCAGATCAGGCTGCACAGAGCACCATCCAGCCTGGCCTTAAACACCGCCAGGGATGAGGCTTCCAACACTTCCCTGGGCAACCCCTTCTAGGCTCTCACCACCCTCATACTGAAGAACTTCTTCCTAACATCCAGTCTGAATCTCTTCATTTCCAGATTTATTCCATTCTCCCCAGTCCTATCACTGCCTGACAGTCTAAAAAGTCCCTCCCCAGCTTTCTTGTAGCCCCCTTCAGGTACTGAAAGGCCACAATAAGGTCACCTTGGAGCCTTCTCCTCTCCAGACTGAACAGCCCCAACTCCCTCAGTCTCTTCTCACAGCAGAGCAGCTCCAGCCCTCTGCTCATCCTCGTGGCCCTTCTCTGGACACCTTCCAGCACATCCATTGTCCTCTTGTAACAGTAACTCCAGCACTGAATGCAGTACTCCAGACTTTGATACAGTCTGATGAAAATAGGGTGGATGTGATTCATAGAATCATAGAATGGTTTCAAAGCCCATCCAGTTCCAACCTTCTGCCATAGGTAGGGACACCTCCCACTAGAATGGGTCACTCAAGGCCTCATCCAACCTGGTCTTAAACACCTCCAGGAAGGGAGCATCCACAACCTCCCTGGGCAACCTGTGCCAGTGTCTCACCACCCTTACTGGAAAGAACTTCTTCCTAACATCCAGTTTCAATCTCCTCTCTGCCAGTTTAAACCCATTACCCCTTGTCCTGTTATTACAAGACCTCGTCAATAGTCCCTCCCCAGCCCTGTAGCCCCCTTCAGATCCTGGAAGGCCACTCCAAGGTCTCCTCCAAGCCTTCTCTTCTCCAGGCTGCAGAGCCCCAACTCTTTCAGCCTATCCTCATAGCAGAGCTGCTGCAACCCTCTGAGCATCATGGTGGCCTCCTCTGGACTGGCTCCAACAGTTCCATGTCCTGCTTGTATTGGAGGCTCCAGAACTGCACACAGTGCTCCAGGTGTGGTCTCAGGAGAGTAGAGCAAAGGGGCAGAATCCCCTGCCTTGCCCTGCTGGCCACACTGTTCTTGCTGCAGCCCAGCACAGGGTTGGCTGCGTCCTTGTCATTTTTGAGGCCTCCAGCAATAGCAAAGCAAGCCTGTGGTGCAGTTAACACTGCCATTGAAATTCCTAGAAAGGCTTGCTGCACTACTCCTTAAAAGAGCACTGCAAGCACATTAATTTAGCTTTGGAAGGTAAACGCATCTCAGAGTGGAGCTTCAGAGATCTCTGTGCTGGGATGAACATGCTTTGACTTTGAGTCTTGTTTATGGGTGCATGTTTGGCTTTTTTCCAAGGCAGCACATGACCTGAAAGATGCATGGTGATGCTCTTCAGAGTGAGGGTGAACTGGCTCACTTTGTCCAAGGAAAACAATTTAAGAAACATTCATTCCCAATAAGCAGTGGCAACACAGGGCAGTGGTCTATCTTCTAGCCATCTGCTTTTTGGGCCTGTTTGCAATACTCTGCAGCTGTGCTTTGCATGTCGAAATAGCTCTCTCTGTCTGAGTCAGGAGACATTAGATGGCTTTCAGGCACTCATAAACCTGGGAGCTACCCAGTGCAGAACACATTTGGGTGATAAAGATTCTGATCTGGGAAATTTAGATTTGGCTGCAATGTGACCTTCTCTTGGAAGACAGAAAACTTCCAGCCAATCCAGGGGCAGATCCAAAGACAGGCAGAGAGAATTCAGATATCCAGCTGTAAAGTGAAATTTGATACCCAGGTCTAATACTGAAGATGCTCAGCTAGCTGCCATCTCATAAGGAGGCTAAGCAGAAGGATGAAGGCTACGTCAGAAGGATGAAGGTTATGTATTTGTTAACTTCAAAATTCCTCTGGTGCACAGAATTTCAGTTATGAGCTTTTTCAGGATCATCCCAATCCTGACCATGCTACACAGATGGAAACCTATGCCAGGTACAAGCCAGATATGTCCAGAAACAGTTATTTGTAGTGTAGAATGCTAAGACTCAGTCACTTGGCAGCCTTGGTGTCTGCTTCAGACGTGGTAGCTGCAGCAGAATCCTATCAAAATGTGGGTATGGACTCAAACTCCTAAAATCAGTTAATAGATTTACCCTTTTATAGAGTGACTACATATTCAAAATAATTTCTCTAATATCTGAAAGCTTGGGCTCACTTCCTCCCTCCAGCTGAGCAGGTTTGAGTCTGCACTGTTCAAACCCTGTCTGATGCTGTGCGGTACAAGGCTGCTCTGGGCGCAGCTCATCGCCTCCAGTCTTACTGCTGAAACTCTGCCAGAGCTGAGATCCACTGTGTCAAGGAGAGAGAGCCACCCGCAGTCTGAGGAGGGAGAGCATGGCAAGGAAGTTCAGGCTTCTGGTCCCCTGTAGGCACAGGAACTGCTTCAGTTCCTGAGTTAGGAGGTTTGGAAATGCATGCACAGGGCTGGTCTGTAGCTGCTCCCAAACACGATGTAGGCATTTGCTTGTTAACTGTAATAATTTTAGGTAATCACAGCTCAAGGCTTCACTGGCTCCTCCTAAAATATCTCCTTTTGCCCATGTTCTATTTAGGAAACCTGGGAACTGAACAAGATTGTTTTGATTTCACTCCAAGAATCAGGAGCTTAAAAATTATCTCATTTTGGCAGCTAACTTTTAAACGCTGAACTTTCTTCCTGGTCATGGTCTTGTTGCTGGTGGATGGCACCAAAGTTAAAAATGCTGGATCTTTCTTCAGGATTGTGGTTTTTTTCTTGGGTAGTCACAAAATCTGCTGAAAGAGCGTAAGGCCCTGGGAATTAAATCCCAGCCTGAATTTGTCTGGATACCAAACTTCAGGCCAGCATGGGTGCTGAAGAAAACAACAGTGGTGTGTGCAGCAGCTCACACAGCACCCGGAACATCATGGTGCCTGTAGGTCAGAATGACCTGGAGTCGCCTGTGTCCATGCTGTTTACCCATCAGTTACTTGTCTTGCAGCTCTGTGGCACAGGTCTTTCTTGGCTTGTGTTATCTGTAGCCTTTCCTAACCAGAGATTATTTCTAACACTGAGTGCAGCCCAGCAGTGTGCGAGCACCGAGGTGCTGCTGGTTCTTTTCTGAGGCTCTCTATTTGGATATAGTGAGTTTATTTCATGCACTTCAGTAGTTATTTGATGGTGGCTTAGTAGCTAGGGCCATTCTCCATGCACTGCATTAACCTGTCAGGATGTAGTGTTTGGGGATCTTGCATGACTGTGCCTTTGTGTGGTTTTGCACAGTGAACGCTGTGTGCCAGCCCTGACCCACAGCCTGGCACTTGCCGCTTGTCTGCAGCGGAGGAAAGAGCACTGTTGGCAGTTGCTTGTGGACGTGAGTAAATGCAGCACGATCTTGCAGAGAGAATCTTAAGACCTAATGACTGTGCTCTTGACTCGTTTTCCTTGTGGTTGGAACCTTTTCCTGGTTTCACCTGTAAAAGGGAGTAAGAAGCAATGATTCTAAAGAAAGATTTAGTAACAGGGGAGAACAAGGTTGGACACAGCTTCCACTAACAGGAGGTTTAGCTTTCCCTCCTTCACTTGCAAAGGTTTTTCCAAGGAGAGTGCTTTCATTAGACAGGAATCATCCTGCATGAAGAAGTATAGACTGAGAAATGAGGAAACAGAGAAGATTAAACAAATAGCCTGCGAGTCACTGGCGCCTGGGCCCCTGCAAACCCTTCTGCCAGCTCAGCCTGCCCGGGAGGAGCAGCCAGCTGAGGGCCAGGTGGGATCAGTGCAGCAAACCACACTATTTCCCTGGCCTGCTGGAGAGGGAAAGCCACTGGGAAGTATCCGTGTTGCTAAAAACCTCTGCTGCAGGGCTGCTGTGAGGATTACTACAGTGCTACAAAAATATCATAGCTTCCTACAAGACGAAATCATGTCCTGGTTCAGGCCCAGCCACAGCCAAGGCCCACCCAGCTGCCCCTCTCGCCCTGCCACACAGGGGTGGGAAGGAGAAAGTGTGGGCAGGATGGAAAAGCCTGCAGGTGGAGGTAAGAGTTCAATGCAACAGCACAGAGAAGAGACGAACCAGCAGCAAGAAGCCATGTTATAAACAGAGCAATCCAGAGCGCCATGCATGCAGCTGTCCTCTGCTGCCCGTGCAGAGCTGCAGCACTGGTGCTGGCCGTTCAGTGTCAGCTGAGAGCGGACGGTGCTGGCACTGTGCTGCACACGTCTGCTGCAGAGCGACATGGCCCCAGAGAAGGCCTGGCCCCGCTCGCTGCTCCAGACCTGCCTGTGCTGCGGGCACGGTGTGCTGAGCAGTGCTGAGCACGCCTGAGGTGCCGAGGCAGGGCTGCCGTCTCTGCAGGCGCGAACACTCCCAAGTGAAGCAGCAGCACCTTCCTGGCGCCCAGCGCCTTCCAGCAGGAGCTCTGCGGGAGGAAGCAGAAGCCAATGAGCCCGGAAGTTTGACCCCTCTTAGCTAAGCTGCTTTTATGGCAGCTTTTTAACCTTCTAAATAAGCCTTTTGCTTTCTCTTCTCCCCTCCCCCTGGAGCCAGTTACCAGCGTTTCTCATGCTGGGCCCGAGGAGCAGGCTGCTTAAATTCAAGACTGATTTTGAGGGGATAAAGTGTACAAGATTTTGAATTCTTGCCATAAGTCCCTGGCAGACAGCCAGGAAGCCTCAGAGGAATAGGGCTAATGAAGGGAGGGTAAAGGAGATCTGGAGAGTGTGGCTGGTGATGCAGTGTTCATTTAATTGGGAGCAGGTATCGGTGCAGACTTCTCCATTTTAATTGGAATGAGAAGGGGGTGTTAAGGACGATGGAGAAAAAATAAGAATGTGTAAAGTTTTCAAGCAGAGGAGCCAAAGGCAGGCCTGTATATGGCAGAGAAAGAACTCAATTTAGGGCAATTTGCTCTGCAAGCTGGGCTGCAATCTCCCCTGGGGATAGGGATGAGGAAGAAAATGAAACCAAAAGAGAACTTGATAAAATCACCTAGCACTGACAATCTCAGCAGAATAGGTTTTACTGAGTTAAATCTGCCCCAATCAATGTGATTCTTTTCATATAAGTTACAAATAAAAAGCCACAAGATTACAATAAAAACCGAGGATGTGCTGCTGGTGCTGTAGCACGCAGGAGCCTTAAGAACTTGTTGTGGAATACAGGAGTGTGCAACCACCGTGTTTAGGTTTTGCTTTTTACCTAGCTAGGGAGAAAATCCTCAGCTCTGCCTTCTCCTGAGCCTTGTATTGTCCTTGCACTCAAGTTAGTGGTAGTGTATGAGCCTTGCAGAGCTTCATTTTCAATGCGCTACAGAGATGAACATGTTTGGGCCTGGAAGCTGCTAAACTTGAGGCTTTTTCGGATGCTCTCTTGTTTTGCCTTTTACATGACAGAGGTTAGGAAAGGAGAAGGCACTTCTCACCTCTTTGCAGCCACTGCCCTGCCATGTGCATGCAGAAAGGAGAGCGAGCGCTGGGGTTCGGGGTGCCCAAGGCAGCATTTGACAGAGGTGTCTGCAGTGTCTTTCTCAGTGCAGAGCTAACAGAGCTGGAGCACCAAGGGCTAAGCAGCCGTTTGTGCTGCATTTGAGGACAAGCCTGAGTCTCTTTGCCTTTTGTTCCCAATCCTGGGTCATCCTAAATATTTTGTTTAAGGACCTCCTTGGAAGTGGTGCGGTTGTGAGCTGAGCGTTGGTGGTGGACAGCTGCTCTTTTGTCTGCACTGTCACACAGCTAAGAAAGATGAAGTGGATCCTGCAGGGTCATTAGTTGTGGGGGAGGTTTGCTCCAGAAGGGAGAGAAGCCGAAGCGCACGTTATGTGTGTTGGGATGAAAGAGCAGAAGCTGGGAGAGTTAATAATGCAGGCCCAGGCGAGAAGGTGGTGCCTTGCAGTTGCAAGCCCGTTGATGAGCAGAGATCTGCAGCTGAAATGCAGTGGTTTTCCTTGTTACCCTGCTGCAGCACTGATTGTCTCTGGTAAGCTCTCTTCTTCGTGATTGTCTGCGCTGGCAAAGGCATAGACAAAGAGGACTGGCACTGCTCTCTGCAACAGGCACAGTCCTGGAAATGTGTGGGTACTGCTGGTTTAGCTTTGCCTCCTGATTTCTGTTCGCCTGCTGTTGAGCAGTCTGCCCAGCCCCTGGGTGTTCTGGTGGGGGAATGGAGACCTTAGAAGCTGATGTGTATACAAGTTTTGCACAAACAGATGGCTAAGCAGAGAGACATATCTGCCACGATTGCTACAGCTCACCCTCTGCTCCTCGTGGCAATGGCCAGCCAGAGGCAGGCAGCAGAAAACAGCCCTTAGGCAGGCTGGAGCTTGATGGGTGTCAGGGCAGAGAAGGGGAACAGATGACAAAGACAGGGCACTAGGCAGGAAGAGATGGGGCTGGGAAGTGTGCTCTGGTGTGAGTGAAAGGAAAACTTGACCCAAGTCTTACCAAATAGTGATTCTGGGAAAGCACTGTCACTTAAGCTAAGCGTTAGTCCTGTAGCTGCAATTCCCAGCATGCCTGGAGGGGTTCACAGCTAAGTGGAATTTATTGAGAGAAGAATTCTTAATTCCATTCATACCTTCCCTTGACAGGAACAGACTGCACAGCTTGCTGCATAGTTCACTGCATGGCTTGCTGCATGACTCACTGCACTTCTTGCTGCATAGCTCACTGCATGGCTTGCTGCATGGCTCACTATATGGCTTGCTGCATGGCTCACTGCACAGCTTGCTGCTTAATTCACTGCATGGCTTGCTGCATAATTCACTGCACAGCTTGCTGAATGACTCACTACATGGCTTGCTGCATGGCTCACTGCACAGCTTGCTGCTTAATTCACTGCACAGCTTGCTGCATGGCTCACTGCAGAGCTCTCTAACTGGATACTTCTACCACAGATGCTAAAAGAGTAAAGCATTTTGAGCCTGCAGAGTGCTGGTGTGACACCTAGTTCGGTGAGCTCAGGAGTGACTGCAGGTGAATGTGGTGCCTGTTCTGTTCTGAGGAGAGGTCTTGGTGGTAAGAACAGTGACGTTTTCTGCATTCAGCTCTCACCTTTTGGGCCTTGTTTTGTTGTGCTTTGCACAGATGCAGTTTAACAGCACAAATCACGATCCATAATTACAGGAAGACCTTACTCTGCTCTTCTTCTATTGACATCTCCCTCAGCTTCAGAATCTCCCTCTGATTTGTTGTACTGTATATTGACTGCTCTCTCCTTCCAGATGAGGGAATCTGAGGGCTTCTCCTTTGCTCAGGCACTGTGCATTCTTTCTGATCTCTTAAGGCAGTTTCTGTATTAGTGGAAACTGTCTCCCCTCCAGTGCCAGGTGCTTCATGGCCTTGCTCTCTGCTGGTGATCGCAGTGGTACCCCCTTTGCCTCCACACCCCTTCCTTTCAGAGCATCTCTGCCGGCTGTATTTACAGCTCTTTATGTAACTGTACATTCTGATGACTGCTGTTTCTGTGGGTGATTTCAGCATGTTTCTTCCTGCTGTGGGTGGGAAGGAGCCTCTTTGCTTTAGCATTGCCCATCTGCTGCATCTTGGCTCGTGCCTGTGCCATGGACAGGGCACATGGTAAATGCAGCTTGGGTGTGAATCATGCCCTGCTCTTTCTTGGCCTTGCCTTTGTCCTGTGAAGCTTTTCCTGGATTGTTTTCAACCTTTTGTTTGTCTCTTTTTTTTTTTTTTTCCCAAGTTCCCTCCAGGTTTCCTGATGGATGTCTCAAAGTGCCTTGTAAAATAATGGGAGTTATACCTTCATCGGGTGGTCGTACCAGAAATATTCACGGTCTTAGAGAGGAGCTCATCTTTGGAAAATTAAGATTAGGAATATGGATCCTGTTAAGGGAGACAGAAGAGGTGAATCTGTGAGATGTCTCAGATCTGAGTAGCTTTGAGCATTTGGGCTGGTGCCCAACCCTGCCTTTTCTTCCAGCCAGAAAAAAAGGAGTCTCACAGCTCGGTCACCAGGATAAGAGAGCTAGATTGGGAAGGTGGTTTCTCTAATGCCATCTTATTCTTTGAACCCACATCCTCAAGGGGATGAGGAGTACAGAGAGTCTCATGAAACCTGTGATAGAGGCTGGAGAGAAGGCAGAGGACAGGAAGAGCCTGGGCCTGTTCCTTTACCCAAGAAATGCTTAGTTCCTCAGTTCCTTTGAATTTCCAAAACATGGCTTTTGTTTCTTTCTTTTCTATGCTACCCTGTGCTGGTGTTGGCAACTGCTTGTGTGACAAGCAGTCCTAGACATTGCCTGATTGGCCTCCAGCTTTAGCTCTGCCTTCAGACACAGCTGGCTGTGGGAAGTTAGCCTGGCAGCTCTGTCCCCACCTTTAGTATTCCTGTAAAGATGTGTAAGGCTGCATTCCACCTCTGGCCTCCAGCCCTCTTATATAGGTTTATTATTTTTTTTCCTTTGAAATGTCTCTGTTCAGCTACTTGGGCAGCCTGATAGCTGCTGGTGAAGGTGTCAGAGCTCACACAAACTTCATTTTCTGACTGATCAGTACCGGGATGAGCTGCACAGACTGCTCCTCTTCCTCCTTCATATTCCGATCCAGACAGGGTGCTTATCCATGTATGCCAGGGTCACAAAGCAGTGAGTCTCCTAAGGACGCTTAGCATTTGACAGCTCCAATTGCTCTGTCTTTGCAGAACACAACTGAGCAGGTCCCTTCAAACCTTGATCCAAGACTTCAGGGTTCTTTTTGGCTTGTCAGACTCTGTTCATTCTCGTACCCAAGTGCCTAGACAGAAATGGAGCAGAGGCATTGACAGCTTCAGTGCAAATGAAATGGTACAACTCTAGCTTCTCTTCATTTAGTGCCTTCTCATCAGTGCCTCTGAAGGCGTGCCAGGAGCTGTGGCTCTGCTTGAAGGGACTCAGTCCTCTCCGCCCAAGTGCGGCAGGTATTTAGCAAAGCAAATGAGGCATTGTCAGGATTCTGGATACTGCCCTGGAGTTTGGTTTGCTTTGGTGGGGTCTGAGTGTTTTGTTTTTCTTTCCCAGCCATGCTGTACTGCTCCTCATCGTCATATGAATTGTTCAGAAGGGGACAGTGTGCTCCTCTTGCTGCGCAGTTGCCATTTGATGAGCTCCAAATTTAATGCAGAAATGGCTGTTAATCTGTTGGTGATTGCCCTTGCACTCGGAGCAGTTACAGCTCACCCCATTTCCATTATTCCAGGCCTAGAGATCTTCTGTTTCCCCTTGCATGGCATTAGAATGCTTTGTATTGAAAAATGCCTCCTGACATTGTCATCTGCATATTTCATCAAGCACTTCTGATTCTTTCTGATTAAACGAGGAGGGTCTCAAGAGTGAGCCACGGAATTTTTTTGCAGTAGCTTCCAAGGCAAGGGCTGAATCTGTAACTCCAACCTGGTCCTGTCAGCAGTGGCCAGCTCCTTTCCCCTGGACACCTCCCCTTCTCCAGCTTCACCAGTGATTTGCTGTGGCGCTCTGCCAGGTGCTTCCCTAGTCCGGACGAGCAGGAGCTGCTCTCTGCTTCTCCGAAAAGATCAGCCCTGTTAGGAGGCAGCGCTGCGGTCAGGGCTGCCGAGCAATGTGCTGGCCTGAGGAGGGGCCACAAAGTCACCCTGCGCTGAAGGGAAGCTGGGTGTTGTTACCGGCGCATCTAGGCAGTAATCGGCAGTAATTTAACAGGTTCCCTTACGTTTCAGTTCAGTCTTTAAAGTAGTTTAGATCCTTGGGATCACTTTAAAGCTGAGGAAGCTGTTTCCTACTGCCGAAGAGAAAATAATCTCTGATTAACTCTCTGATTAATCTCTGCATTTCAATGGAGTTTCTTACAAATGACTCCAAACAAGGGCCATACAAATCACCTATGTTATCCATGTTAACACATTTCCCTTCAGAGGAATTGCAGTGAGGCTTTTCCAGCAAGGCAGTTTATAACAAATTCCAGGCTGGGAAGGAAATATTTTCCCAAATTGTGAAAACTCTTTACTGTATGCCCTGGGATTTAGGTAAACCCAGCAAAATGATATGTCTACCCATTTTAATTCAGTAGGGTTTTGCTATCAGAGGCTTTTGATGTCCAGATATTGACTACAAGGTTATACAGCTGAGCAGAGCTCTTAAGGCAGGTACTCACAGCAGGAAGTGCTCACTGGAGGGTCGGGCAGATGATGCTAAGGTTGTTCACTTTTCCAAGGTGAGAGGTGGGACAGGGGGTGGCTGAGGAGGAGGTTTGCTCCTCACTGATAGGGCTGCATCCTCTGCAAGAAGCCAGGCAGAGGTCTCAGATCATTTCTCCTCTCCGTTGTTGTGCCAGTTTCTGGTCCATAAAGGGTTTGGTGTCAGGCATGATGGAAGTTAGGACTGCTCAAAGAGATGCCAGGGACATGGTGGATTCTTTCAGTGGTGTTTTTTTCTGGGGTGCTGTGAAAGCCCAGAAAAGAGGTGCCCAGACCACAGCTCCTCACACAGCTCCATGAAGAGGCCCTGTGTCTTTTGTTGCAAATCCTCAGTCCTGCACATTTGGGACAAGCAACTGCCCAGTGGTAATTGCTCCAAACCTATTGTCCCCCACTTGATTTCATGCAGTCATGGCCAAACCTTCCATCTGTCTCTGCCCTCCAACAATGATTTCTGACACTTGAATCTGAAGCCAAACTGTGGGGTGGGGTTTTGGTTTTTGGGTTTTTTTTTTTGGTGTCTGGGTTTTCACCATCACAGCCCTTGACAGGGTTTTGTTTTCTTTGTCGTACCTTCTTTTCCCTGTCAGTTCTCAACAGCCCTCCCTCTCAGCTGAATGCTGTTATCACTTCTTTATTCTAATCCTCTCCCTAGCTGCCTATATTATCACCCCTCTGTTTCAGAACTTGGATACTTACCCTTTAATCCACTAATTGGCTTTTTACCCTCCGATCTCTTTGCCTCCTCTGGGTGCAACCTGACTCTTCCAGCCAGCGCACCCTGCGCTGTGCTCTGCCCGTCCCTAGGTTTTGGCTCTGGTTTCTCTTTTCAGATAATCTCATGCTTTATTTCTTGTCACAAAGGAGGACTCTCTAGTTCAGTATCGCTTTCAGTGTTGCTCTGTTTCCTCCTTGTGTTTACATATCCCTTTTTTCACTGCTTCTTAACAAGGCTGGATGTATAGAGCAGGGATAATCTGGGCAGCAGGTATCTGTGTTGCCCCCAGAATGGGGCCACTTTCTTATCAGAGCTCAAAAGTGTTGGGCAACGTAGTAAAATCTGGATTGTTAGGGAGCAAACACATTCCCTTGAAGGAGATTATCTTTGGATTGAGTTGGGTTTCTGTGGCTGTTTGCATGCAGTGGACGTGTACATTTCTTAACTTTCTTTTCTAATCGTGTACCCTTTGTGTGTCAGTTCTGGCTGCATGGAAGGGAGAGGCTTTATCTGTGCTGCTGCTCAGGCCGGGGATGGTGCTGCTATATTTAAGAAATCCTGCCTGCTCTAGTTAGCTTTTTCTTAGTCAACACTGGCACATGCAGACTGTACAGCAAAGAGGCATGCCAGGCTTTTCCTTTTGCCACCTCTGATGTTTGCTTTATGTAGGATCTATGAATACACACATTTGATATTTAGCAAAGCAGGGAGAATTATCCTGGTGCTAATGTACACAGAGCTATTACACCCAGTCATGGTTAATAGCACTAAATGGATTTAGAGTGAGGAGTCTAGACTGCAATCCTGTCAGCATCTGCCCCTCCCCAGCCATCTCTTTGGGGTTTGCACCTGCAGGTGCTGAACTGGGACTGCATTCATGCAGCATTTTGTGTCTGGGTAGCAGGCACTGAAATAGGAACGTTTCAGAGGAGCACTAGACACAAGTGACTGTGCTACCATTGGCTTATCTTCCTTGTTGTCAGCATGGAAAACAATGGAATCCTGATTATCCAGGATCTCCTTCTCTAATTAACTCCCTAATCTATTGCCCCCCTGATTATTAGCCGTATCTTGTGCTTCCCAGTTGGTTGAAAGGCTTTACGAGTGTTCCAGTTTTAGCCCATTCGCAGTCTCTTTGCTATTCCATGCAAACACAGTGACAGTCCCTTCCTGGCTGTGATGCCATCGTCGTGCTCCAGAGCTCCATAAGCCTTCCTCAAAAGGTAGTAGATGTGCAAGGGCTGGGAGAGAGCAGGACTGCAATGCTTATCATGGCTAGAAGTCCTTTGCCAGCCTGTTTCTAAACTCGTGAAGCTCAGAGTCCCCTTTCCCTCCAGCTTTAGCAGTGTGTGTTCACCTGCAGGCAGCCCCCAAGTGAGAGGCTCTAACCCCTTGTACCATGCAGCCCTGGCAGCAGGAGGTTGCCTACAAACTGCAGAACGAAAGGATGTCTCTCTCAAGTTCTTTGATCTCTAACAGAGGGAAAATAAATTCTCTTCCTTTCGTAACAATGTCTTCACACCCAACTCAGGGAATCCAGGCAGCAGACCTGGGCAGATCTTTTCTTTCCGTTCCCCTGCAGTATGGTACCGTGCCTGAATGGCAAAGCTGGTTTGCTTCCAAAATGTGGTTAGTAGGTCACACCTACAGTCACGGCTTAGAGCTAATTACTGTGTCTAGTCTCAAAACAGGTCTATGATAATAAGTGTCTTACTACCTCATTGTCTGCACTGTGGCTGAGCTGTCAGGGTGGGGATTGTTAGAGGTGTCTAATCAATACACAAACACAAATCCTGTTAAAACTCTCCCTGGCTCTGGGAAGCAGCTATGTGCTTCAGGAGTCAGCTGTTCTTCCGTCCACATCATGTTTCATTTTGCATGGGAATAGCTGGTGAAGGGAAGGAAAGGAGCTCACAGCCTCCACTGTACTTCAGGACAGGAGGTCAGAGTGGCCAGCCACTGGGAGTGACGTGCTGAGAGGCAAGGCCCTCCTCAGGGGCAGGGGGTGTGGAGGTGCTGATGGGTGTGTGGGGATGCTGATGGAAGGAATGCAGTTTGGAGAAGGAAGAGTTAAGGAAGTTCCTGCTGCTGCAGTGCACACACCCGGCTTCCCCAGGCTTTTAAGTCTTCCCAGCTTGCTTACAACAGGTTGTCTTCATGCCTGGAAAATGCAAATCTCTGGGCTCCTAAGAGCAGCTGACTAGGGATATGTATTTCATCTTAAAACAAAGAGCAAAGGGAGGGGAAAAAAAGAAGAAAAGTAATTCAAAGGCCTTTGGAAACAGGTGTTCTAAATCAGGAGTAATTGGATTCAGTTAATTATTCTTTATACTTTAGGGATTATAGGAGAGCAATATAGTGGGAAAAAGCAAGAGCAACTTCTCTGACACACTAATTGTTCTAATGTTATTTAGGCTGCATAGCCCCTCATTCCCCTTGCCTCCACCCCAAGTATGTTGTCCTATAGATGACTGCCACAGTGGCTGGGGGAGAAGGATGTGGTGAGGAAGCAAGGTGCAGCCTTGGGTAGCCTGCGTTCCCTGGGGGGTAGTTAGGGGCTGAGTTGTGTGTGCTCTCCTTTGCTGGAAGACCCAAGATAAAGACAGCTGCTAAAAGGCTGGGCAAGGCTGCTTTCAGGCACCCAGGACATTCCTCTGATGTTTCCCCTCTGGCAGTACCTGGCTGTGTCCAGAGCTTAGACCAGGCCAAGGACATATCTGCAGGACTAGCAGAGGAGGGCTAGGTGGAGGACAGGACACTGTGAAGGGCTTTTGGCTTTCTGCTCCACTGTTTTACGTTTCTTGCCTTGATGTCTCTTTGAAGAACTCCCCCTTCTGTCCGAAGAGCAGAGCCCTGCGGCTGGGGCAGGAGATGCTCTGCCTGCGTGTGAAATTAGTGACACAGCAAGTTTGAGAGGTTTTGGAAAGCTTGCCTGAGGGCAGCTCCAGTTTGCACTGCAGCCTCCTGCATGTGTGACGATTTGCCAGCAAAACACTGGACCAGGGCTTCCCACTCCCAGGAGCTCCCCACAGTTAATAAGGAGATACCCTCACAGCCTCAGGTATTCACCATCCCTGCAAACAGCTGTACAGTCACTCATGTACCTGTAAGTCCTAACAGGGGCTCTAAAGAGCTGACATTCTCCTGATCTTAGGAGACTATTACCCTGAGGGCAGTGGCTCTGCCACGACCCAGAGTTCTCGTGCACCCGGGCCAGGTTCTGCAGAAGAGATGCTTCAGTGGAGGAAAGGCTTCAGGCATTGGTGGCTTCTAGAGATCAGTGCCTGTGTTGCTCTCCTGAGCTGCTGGCACTCAGATGGCATCACTGCCATGCTGTGCAGGTGATGGCCATTTCTCTTCTCCTGTCACTGTGTCCAGCTGACAGTGAAGTGCGCAGGATAAGTACCTGTGAAGTTCTGGTCAGGAACTGCGAAACCACCAGCATCTGGCATTAGCTGTGGGCTGTGTAAGCAGGCTTGTCTGACTCGTTGTTTCCCACATGTGGCCCTTCATAGCTTTTCTGGGCCACCATTCCTTGCTGGTTGTGTTGCTTGGTAAATATACTCCACACCAGCTTTAATCTTGCTTGCACAGAGCATGATTTCTATTTGCAAATGAAGGTTCACATTTTTAATTCTCATAAAAGGAAAATTCTGTTCCAGCAATTGTCTCATGACTTATTCCATCAGTATCAGCCTACAGGAGAATGTATTTCCAACTGAGTTTGTAGCTGGTGTGGCAGCTGTGCTTTATGCTCTTCTCCACTGCATGCAGCACCTCAGTACTAGCAGTGTGCTCATGCCCAGAGATCTGGACCTCTTCTTGCCTTTGCTCCCCCTCCGACCTTGCTACAAACTTCATCGTGCTCTGTGGGTGACAACTGACTGCCTTTAGAAGGTGCCCTTTGTATCAGCCTTGACTTTTTGTCTGAGATGGGAACCAGCTTGGCTGTGCTCAGTCATAGGTGTGGAGCAACAAACTGTCAGTGGCCAACGGTGCTCAGCTCATGGTGGTTCTCTGCAGCTTTGGTCTGTGCCTCTCTTCCCACACACGAGATGGAACTTGAGGGCCTGCCCAGAGCCCACTGAAGTCAGCCAGAAACCCACCACAGAGCTGCATGGCCCTATGTGGTTAGATAAGGGTATGTGAGTCAGCTCTATGGAAGAGCCACACAACAAACAAAGCAAAGAGCAAGTTGGATTCAGTCTCCTTAGGCCTTTCCCACTGTCCTGGGGAGGAAAATCCCTGCACTGTACTCCCAGTGCAGTGAGAATGATTGAAAGTAAGTCTGACAACTCTCCTGCCAGGACAGTGCTGTCAGGAGGAGCTGGAGCTTTGCAGGGCTGGGCTGGCTGTGGCTGCCTTTGCACTCTGGCACCTTCTGATGGTGCTTTGCTCACCAGGGCTGGTGTACACAAAGCAGTTTATGTAAAGCACAGACGTGGGGCTCCGTGGCAGGAATTTCTGTGGAGTCAGTGTCATCTGCTTGTGAAATATAGCAGGGGGAAATATTTATGAGCACCACAGGACATGAAGCTCCAAGTGCAGCCATTCCTAAATGAAAATTATGTGACAGTCCATCAGTATTTAATGCTAACATTGCTTGATCTGAGCATAAAGAATTTAGCAGCCGTTTATCAGAGCATACAGTACTGCTCCTTCCCTGATTTGCCTAGGACACATTGGTGTTTGAATCCCAACATGAGCCACAGGTCTAATTTTAGCTGTTTAATGAAAGGCAAACCCGAGGAGAGGCAGCTCTTGCACATGGCTATTAGGAGCCTGCTCCCACAACTCGAATTGCTTGGGCTTTAATGCCGTGCCAGCAGCCCCCGCCTGCTCCCTGCGCCAGATGCAGGTGTTCCCTTGTGCTGTCAGCCAGCAATGATTAATGAGGATTTGCCCCTACTGAAAGCAGGCTTTGGAGCATTGTTCAGGGCATCTGTGGAACTGTCGGGGGAGACAAGGACACAAGTGAACAACCAATTATTTGGCCATCACCGAGGCAGCATGAAAAAGACATCAAATTGGACAGAGGAGCACAGCTTTTGTTTCCTGATCATATTTTTAGGTGTTAATAGTAACAGAGGACTTCTACCTGGACTGGTTGGCCCTTTTTTTTTTTTTTTTTTTTTTTTTTTTTTTTTTTTTTTGCCAGGGGAGAGGAGGACTCAGGCACTACTTTAAAGCTAGGAAGGGATGTGTAAAAGAACTGATGATGGTCCTTTGAAAGTGCAGAATGGAGGCAAACCAGCCTGAATTGATTTCTTGGTGGTTGCTCTGTGTGTATAAAGATGCAACGCTCTGCTCAACTAACACTAGGGAACAAGAGCTAAGGATTCTGTGAGGAAGAGGATTGCTCAGGCAGAGAGCTTCTTAATTGTTGGCCAGATACACCAGTGCAGGAGCTGAGGCTCCAGCAAGTGACAGTGCAGGGAGGTGTTGCATCAGCCTCCTGAGAGGGGAAGCGAGGGAGCAGAAGCAGAAAACATTTGCAAGCTTGCATTCAGCATTCAGGCTGCATCTCTCCGTCTTGAAGGTGCAGAAGAGTGAGCGGGAAGAGGGGAACAGAACTAAAGCCACTTTGCATGTTTGTATTTACCGAGAGCTGTGAGTCTAAAGGCTGGTTTTACACCAGAGGGAAGGATTAGGTTTTCAGAACAATCCAATTACAGCATGGATTGTTTGCAAAAGACATTTTATGCTCCCTCCTGTCAAGCCTCTTTTTACCACAGTACTGAGAATAAAAAACTCAATTCTACAGCTTAATTCTAACAAGGAATAGAATATTATATTGACTAGCACCACATAGTGTCATTTCTGCTGAAGTCATAGAAGTAGTAGTTGCAGTGGCTAATTCCCTGACCTCACAAGTTCCCCTGTGCAAGAAGAGGGTTTCAGATCCTGAAACAGTTCCAAATCACAACCCCAAGCTGTCTGGATCAAAGGGAAGCCTGGTCTCTGAATCGGCAGTTCAGTTATACTCAGGAATACCTGCGTTTAGTGCAGTTTTTATCCCCAGTGCTTTACCCTTTAGTGGCTGCCATTTGTCCAAGGGCACTCCTGGCCTGGGATATCTCTGTAACACGAGCTAGCTCCAGCCTAACAGCCTCTTTCCTTCCCTTTCCAGGCAAGGTTTGTGTGAAGTGTTTGCAGGCAGAAGGGTTTGTGTGCTTCGTGTTTGGGATGAGATCCTGCAGGTAACTCTCGGACAGAACTGATCCGCTCTTCTTGTGAAACCTGGACACTCAGCTGCTGTCTGTTTCCTACAGAATGACCATTTGGTTAAAAAATGAAAGCAGAAAAGTAAAAAAATCACGGGGATTTAATATAATCATTTAACCTCAGAGAAAGAAACCCCCAAATGTGCACAGCTGAGGTTTTGCCTTTTATGAATATCACCACATTGTGTTTCTGTGCACAACCCAAGTGAAAGTCGTGACCAGAAGAAAATGACTAACCCACTTAGCAATCCTTAGGCTGTTCCAGCATTCCTGTGACTGGAAAGCTTTACACTGGGAGCAGGCTCAGCACCAGCTCTGGAGCTGCAGCCCTGGCTGCTCAGCTCTGCAGCTCTGTCCCTGCCCAGCAGCACAGCTGTCGGTGACACTGCAAGGAGCTCTGGTGCCTGAGCGCTGTCCCCTCTGGTCTGTGTGCTGGAGCCTTGCGTGCCGTGGTTAGCAGCTGTGACACCCGTGTGCAGACACTCAGCTCTCTCTCATTGTTAGGAGAACCTGGCATCCACCACTGCGTCTGAGGGACATCATCCCTGGGAGAACAGCCTGCGAGACTCCTGGGTGAGAGGTGTCTGCTGCTGGAGAGGAATGAGAAAGCTTCCTGAACTGAAAGGAGAGACGAGAGCAGCTCTTAAGAAGACATTTGCTTGTGACTGCAAAGGTGCTGAACTGAGTCTCCTCCTCCTAGAGGAGCAGAAAGCAGGCGTTCCTCTGCCGAAGGCTGCACCTTCTCCTGCCAGGTATGGACTTAGATGCAGTAACTCAGGGCTTGTCTCTGTCTGTGCTGGATTACTTCAGACTCTTCCGCTTGAAGCCATCAGCTGAAGAGCACAGATACCTCAGCTGTTAGAGCTTACTACAACTTGTAAATAACATGAAGGAAAGCACAGCCTCGTGTTTAGCTGGCAGCAGCAAACATCAGAGTCTTCAAGGACATGGCCACCCTCTCCAGATCTCCTGATGGGTGAGCATCTTTGGGATGGAGCCCCTGCGAGTCCCACGGGACAAAGAGCAGGACAGTGCTTTCAAGCAAGGACTGAATCCTTTGGGTGAAAATTCTTTGCCCTGAAAGAGAGGATGGGATTTGCCAGCTGGTGCCCATAGTGGGAATGCCTCTGTTTCCATGACATTTCTCCTAGGACGGTGCCATCTCCTCACCCATTACCCTCCTCTGCAATCCACATGCTTGTCAAAACCAATCCTTTCTCTGCCAGCTCACGTGATGTTTTCCCTGTAAATTCTTATCTCTGTATTTTTGTGATACTTCAAAAACCCCACCAGAATTTAAATGCAGAGCCAAACGACCCCAAATGGGCAAGGACCAATGGAAAGGGCTAAAGCTATTACCATCCTTGTTATGAGCATAATGTGCTGGAAGCAACAGCTCTGGCTGAGCTTTGAGAGCTATAGCTGCTGGAGATTTATTTTACAAAGCTACCCAAAACTCTGAAGCTGTCACGTGTGTTTATGGTACTCCACAGACTGCAGAGGGGTAAGAAGCAGTGAGTTAGGAGGAGGGGAGGATGGTTACTATCAGAGATGACTTTCTTCTTGTCCCACTCCAGGCTGATGGTCCTGTGTGTCTGAGCAGTAGATGTGTCCCACTCCAGCTCACAAACTGTTGGTACAGCTCTTTGTGATTCCTTTTGCTGCAGGAACATTTCTTTGTCTGTAAACAGCTTGGCTGCCATAACAAGAGTGGTTGGAATAATGATGTTGCAACATTGCTATAAACATACTTGAAATAGTAGTTTGTGAGGTTTGTGTTGCCCTGTCTCAGCTGGCAGCCAGAAGAGAGCCAAAGGACAGTTTCAGAGAAGTTTGTTAACCCCCCTGCATTTGAGAGGGTACAGCTCCATATCCCTGCTGCCAGAGGCTGCTCCAGGCTCTCCCCTGATGGATGCAGGCTCTGTTTGCTTTCAGAATTACTGAAGCCAGAATTAGGCTGTGAGCCTGGGTGAGCTTTCTTCACCTCATTCCAAATCTGCCTGAACTTGGTGACTTTCTGTATTGGATTTAAGCTTCTTTGCATTTGCATTCAGTAGAGGAGAGGAGTGCAGGTGATGGGAAGAGAGACAGAAAACCCAGTGCAGAAACAGGCAGAAGAACCACTTTGGTCTGCATGGTACTGGATTGCTATTTCTCTTTTAGCATCTTCTGTGGTTTGCTACATAGATGCTTTCCTTGGCAAAACACCAAAACAAACCAACAACCAAAACAGAAACAAAACCCCCTGGGCTGCTGTTTTTGTTTCTAATGTAATCAAAAGGTTTTTGCTTTGTCAGCTGAAGCCTTAGCAGATAAACAGAGATGGTGATTGATTTGTGTCCAGCTTTGAAAGCTGTTCTTCCAGAGGCAAATGTTAGTGTGCCAGGGACATGTGGAATGGAGTGATCTGTGTCCTTGCTGTCTGCAAGGAAGTCTGTCCAGCCCTGGTTTTAATCACCTCCACTTAGTGGTCAGGTTAATTCAGCTTGCCAGTCAGATCATCTAGTTCAGTGCCCACTGCTGTTAGCACAGACTGGAGGTCAAATCTTTTATCTGTTTTCTCCAAACACATTTGGACACTCCTCCTTGCTGCAAGTCTCTGGAAGGAGGTGATAAATCTTCCTGCTAGTCTCCCAGGAGGCAGCACCACGCCTGCCTGCAGGCAGATCTTCAGCATTCTTCCAGGCTCTGTGGGTACAAATAAAAACTTTTGAAAGCCCTGTGGCTCTGCTTGGTTTATTGTCACAGGCTGTGACACCACAGTAGCAGGGGGTAACAGGAAATGGGGCAAAGGCCTGGTACAAGCCAATCCAATCCCATCCGAATCCCACCCCTCTGCTGCACCCCAAGCATAGGGTTATGTATTTTTTTTATCAGAAGGCCACACAAGAAGGTTACAAATCATCTCAGATTGCCATTGGTTATGCACACCTGCGTTAGGATTGCACACTACCTGGTGCAGACACTCTTCATGGTCTCTCAGCAGCACGTATGTTGTGTCTGGCGAGCCTAGGTCAGCAGAGAGAGGCAAAACCCACAGACTCCAGGCTTCCACTTGTTTACATTTGCTACACCAATCCCTAAGGTCATTCCAACCCTCTATCAGCACTTACTGAGCTCTCTCCTCTCCATGGCTGGACAACAGCTGCACCACAGTGAGACAATTACATAAAATCACTGCATTTATCATTACTACATCCAACAGTTCATTTCCATACCTGTGATACAAGAGCCTCCACTTCTCAGTGCCGAGCTGTCAGCATGGAGTCTTCCAAGGCTTCTTCTTCATTTTGCTGCCCCTAAGCAGGACCTAATCATACCCCACAGCCTGCCTGTGTGCACAGCCTTTGCAGCACAGCCAGCTTGTTACTGGTGATGGCCCTGAGAACACAGAGCACAAGGGCTGGGGCAATACTGCCCCATGGAGAGCCTCTTTTGCCTACCAGGAAACCATTCTATGATTCTATAGAAGGTGACCCAACCACCATCGTGATGCTAAGTGACCACTAAGCATGTCTCTGTTTGTACCCTAACGAGCCGGGGGGCCACACAGGCCCCCCGGCCTTTTGAATCCCCTCCACCATTCACCAGTGCACACCACAGGGACTCACCGGTGATGATCCGAGGAGGATCCTTCTGCCCACAATGGGCAAGCTTGAGGCTTGCTACTGCTAGGGCCAGTTATAAAGGGGAGTGGGCAGGGAGGGCAAAGTGGTGACACCTGGGGTGGGAGGAGACTCCAACAGGACCCAGGTGCTGTGCGTTTGGGGGAAAATGCTGAGTGGGGTGGATAGGGGAGGTGGTGCTGAAAGGAGAGAGATGGAGAGGAAAGGAAGGAGATGGAAAGAAAAGGAGGAAGGTGGGGAAATGGGAGATGAGGGGGAAGTGGGATTAAGAAAAAAATAAAAAGGCAAACTGGACTGTAAACAAACAAAGCAACAAACCAGCCCCAGGTGGTCCTGCTCTGGCAGGGGGCTGGACTGGATGGTCTCCCGAGGTCCCTCCTGGCCCTCATGTTCTGTGTGAATTTTTGGATGGAAAAGGGCAGGGATTTTCTGCCTGAGATCTCTGGAGACCAGGAGTGCAAAAGGCAGCTGGAAGCAGCTTTCTGGTGTGCCATGGTTTCTGTGAGCATGAGCAGCTGTGGGCCAAACCCAGCAAATGCAGCATGTGTGGCCAAGGGCCTCCTGCTTTGCCTTGGTGCTGAGAGTTAATTCAGGGCATGGCCTGGGCATTGCCTTGGTGGGGCTGCCAAATCCTGCTCAGTCTTTTGCCCTTACTGACGTGGCACCAAGGTCAGCAGGGATTGTGGCCTTCTGCCCTCTCCCTGCTGTGGCACCCAGCACACCTTGGTCAGACCCAGGGATGCAGCTGCCTGAGAGGCTGCTTCCCAGCAGAACTGGTTACAACAGGCTTACGCTGTGTGTGCTCAGAGAGCTCAGCCCAGCTCGCTCAGCTGCCTCTTGGCACAGGCATCCCAGCTCTTGGAAGTGTCGCACTTTGATACCACAGACTGGTGAGGACTTGCAAGGACACTGTGTGGACTGTGTGCTCTTTTCTTCTCCACCAATCAAGTGGCTTTTAAAATTACTCCAGTTTCCTTTTTTAACCTTTTAAAATGAAGGTGGCAGGGGTCTGTGGTCACTTTCGAAGGTGACTTGCTGAGAGTGTCATTGAAACCTTGGCTGCATTTTACCTGAATGGCTGTATGGCTTTAGCTGCAGCCGTGCTGAAAGGGGAGAGAGATGTCCCAGCTCTGCTGCAGACACTTTGTGACCTTGGCCACACTGCTTATACTCTGGCTGAAATCCTACCTGCATCAAAGCCAGGAGGACTTTTGCCATTGACCTGAGCAGGACAGAGATAGCACATTGGAACTCTGTTGGTAAGATCAGGGTAGCACCTACCTACCTCTCACAGCTCTCGCACAGCTAATTAATCAGTGGAGCACTTTGGGATCCTCAGAAGTATAATAGAAGCTGCAAGTGCTATTATTTATTTGTCATGTAATTGGAAACCAGCAAGGTAAAAAGTCATTGATAAAAATCCACATCACAAGGTCATTTCTTTCAGCATTGCAAATCTCTGCTTCAATCAAGAGCTTTGTAACTGATGAAAAGTGGAGCCTAATCAGAACGTTATCAAGGCAATTTAATTGGTGCTCTGGCAGCACACCAGAGCTGAGTGAAGCCATTTTTGGTAGTTACAGGTTTGAAAATATTTTTATAGCACTCTTCATCCTAGTGGGAACTTTAAAGGCCTCGCAGGCAGGGTTGAGATTTCCTGCCTCTGTTGTGCAACTGCCTTTGTGCGGCAGGGGCCAGCTGCTTGGATTGCACCTAAACAGACTGGTGAGAACGATGGTGCTGGCTTTGGTCTTCTCCTTTGTACCTATGGTGCAGCCTCCACCTTTAAAGTTAATGCTCAGGGCTGCCCAGGTACAGAGGCAGCACTTTTGGGCTAGAGGGGTTCGGATGTTTTCAGGGTGTAACTGTTGCTGAAGCACAATTTGTAACCAGAATCTGTGCCTGAGAATCTGCTTCCTGCCAACAGAAAGGGCATTGCCTTTCTGGGCAATACTCTGTTGCACTTTGGCAGAAACTTAGAGGCTGAAACCCTGGATGGGATTTCTGGCATCCTAGGAGACCACTTGGAGCAAGAGTCATTGGGTGTCCACCAGCATCCTCTGATTGGCTTAGTTTGCTGCGGTGTAAGCTGCTGTAGTGCAGTAGATGCAAGTGATGTCATTTGTCTTTTCCTTACCCTGCCTCTTTCACGGCCAGAAGGTCTCATGGCTGGTGTGCCAGTGCCAGGTTCCTCTTGTGGCTCCCACTTGCCATCATTCTCCTCCTTAAGGAGCAAAGTGCCAGGGCTGCAGGTCCCCATGGTGAGCTCCAGCACTGCTCATGGCTCGCAGCCACTGCAGAGCAGGCTGTTGCTCCAGGCTCTCCCTTGCCTTTTGTTCCTTCAGCAGGGACACCTGAATGAAAGCCCAGTTTAAAGTTCAGTCCTCAGAATAAGCAGCAAACACACAGGGCTGTGTTATGGCTTCAGAGGTGATGGTGCTCACAGGGCAAGGAGATTAGATCAGCTCAGTGCCTGCTAGTTCCCTGGAGGGAAAGTCTGGGAATTTCTGCACAGGGCAAACCCCCAACAACAACAAGCCCCAGCACAAATTCATATCTTCTACGGACAAAGCAACAAAGTGTGTTGTGATTTCCCCACATTTCCAGTTCCCCAGAGGTATTTCTTGTTAGCCTTCGCTGCTCACAAGCTGGGTGCTCAGCTCTTGTGGGTCGGCAGGCTCCCTGTGCTCTCCACAAAGGGATGTGGCAGAGCAGTTGTACCACTCTTGGCACATAATTTGCTGCTATGCTATTGGCATCAGCAAATGGAGCTCCTCAGGTTCCTGCAGTTTTCTGGTTGCAGAGGGGTGGGAGGATGGTTTTGGTTGCCTGCCTCGCAGATTTCAGGAAATAGCATGAAAATATCACAGTATCACAGTATCATCAGGGTTGGAAGAGACCTCATAGATCATCAAGTCCAACCCTTTACCACAGAGCTCAAGGCCAGACCATGGCATCAAGTGCCACGTCCAATCCTGCCTTGAACTGCCCCAGGGATGGCGACTCCACCACCTCCCCGGGCAGCCCATTTCAGTGTCCAATGACTCTCTCAGTGAAGAACTTTCTCCTCACCTCCAGCCTAAATCTCCCCTGGTGCAGCCTGAGGCTGTGTCCTCTCATTCTGGTGCTGGCCACCTGAGAGAAGAGAGCAACCTCCTCCTGGCCACAACCACCCCTCAGGTAGTTGTAGACAGCAATAAGGTCACCCCTGAGCCTCCTCTTCTCCAGGCTAAACAATCCCAGCTCCCTCAGCCTCTCCTCGTAGGGCTTGTGCTCTATTTGCAGGGTCCTCAGTCTGTCTTGCTCAGTAGCCACTTACTGAGCTTTCCAGGGGTGGCAATGTTAACCAATGCTCAGGACAATGGTCTCAGGAGAACCTTTTTACTGTGCACCAAGAGGGTGACAGAGCATTGTGCAGGGGAGTGAAATTTCGGGGCAGCAGCTCCACTGAGGGCTCGTTAAATCTTTCATTTGGGCCATCCACCTGCTACTTGTAGGCAGTGTAATGTCAGACAATGGATGTGAAGGCTAGGAGGGGCTATAATGACATGAAAAGCAAGTTGGGTGACTGCGCAGGGTGGAGAGAGAGAGATTGAGACTCACTCTTTTGTCTTTGGAACAACCTGAAGCACAAGTTACTAAGATCCCAAACACTGCAGAACTTGATTTCAAAACCTATCAGCTAAAAATATCAGTCAATAAATAGATGTTCCCCCTCAGAAAAAGAACAATCTGCCCCTGACAGTTCCTGATCTCTGTGTAACTCTCATTAACATTCACCAAGACTGGAATCTGCCCCTCTGGTTATGTGAGGCTTAGAGCACATAAAAGCTGCCTGAAGTAAATGGTGAAACCAAATCTGCCTGCTCTGACCACCGGGACAGGGCTGGCTTTGCAGTATTCCATTGCCCCCCAGCCATGCTGCCCTTGCCGGCATTAAAGTGCTGCTGGTTTAGTTTAAGCCAGAGAGTAAAGGAGTTGGGAGCCTGGTAAATTGGGAACAAAGGCAGAGGCTTTGTGCGCTGCTGCCTATGGCGCAGCCACGCTGGTGGTAGCGATGTGCTGTGGGAGCTATTGGCATGCTAAAAATACACCACTTGAACAATAATCCCTGCAGAAAGAGCCTGAAAGGAGATAGGCACAAACCTAATGAATTCCAGGCCTTGGCCGTGCTCGACACTTAGAGGTTGAAAATTGCCACCTTCCGACGGCGGAACTTCAGCAAAGGTGCTCCAGCCCCGGCCGAGCGCAGAGGGCAGTGCCCGGGGCTGTGCTGGGGCTGCCCTGGGCCTGGCTGCTGTTGCGCCAGGAGAGCTGTCAGAGTTTCTCTCTATGCAAAACAGATGCGGGGCTGTAAATACAGGGGAGCTGTAATATTCCAAGCACATATTTAGGGACTTCCTCCCTTTTCCAAATCTCACTCAAGTGGAACATACACTCATTTCTGTAACAAAAATTCTTTCTACTCTATTGGCAAAATGAATAGCATCAACTCCAAATAGTTAACAATTTAGTCACATCCGCAGCTCGCAGCCTATAAGGAGCTTTCACGCTTTTGGGCTCGCTTTAGATCTTTAATACCCTTTCCTTTTGTGTCAAGGAGCTCACGAGGTGTAAAGAAGCACTGATAAACCCACTTAGATCCCTTCCTGGGCCGTCACCTCTCCCTGCCAAGCAGCTTTAGGTGGTAACTGATCTGTGACAGGCTGCCACTCAAACCCGGCGCGGCTGAAGGCTGACACAAAAGACTGAGCGCCGAGAAAGGGCAGGAGAATAAGAAAGGGAACCAAACTGTATCAGCGTCTCTGGCCCCCAGCCCCCTCCCCTGCTGCCTTCCCTGCTCCCCTTCCCTGCTGCCCTCCCTGCTCCCCTTCCCTGCTGCCCTGTCTGCTCCCCATCCCCTGCTCCCCTTCTCTGCTCCCCACCACCTGCTCCCCATCACTGCTGCCCTCGCCACCATCAGGTTCATGGCGGGGGCAGCTGGTGGCCTGAGGAATGGAACAGACCCAATGATGGGAACAGTGGCCACAGTGGCACAGGCAGCAATGTGGGGCTGCTGATGAGGCCTCTGCTGCCTGGGGGAGTTGGAGCCAAGGGCAGGGGTAGTGGCATGGGCCCAGGAGGGTGGGAGGGAGGGCAGCCAGGGCACACCCTTTGCCTTCACTCTGGGACCAACAACCCCCTGCACTGTGACAGGTGAGGGGTGAGATGCTGGAGAGCAGCTCTGCAGAGGAGAACCTGGGAGTGCTGGGGGACAGCAAGACCTCCATGAGCCAGCAATGTGACCTCATGGCCAAGAAGGGCAGTGGCATCCTGGAGTACATTCAGAAGAGTTCTGCTCCCCCTCTGCTCTGTCCTGCTGAGGCCATATCATAGTCTCCACGAAATTCCCCCAGAGTCAGACATCCTCCAAGTCTGGAGGCCAAGGTCTAGCCCATGGGGATCAGAGCAGGCTTCTTAGCACAGATCACAAACTCCAGTGGTACTCAAAAACTTTAAAGGGCTCCTGCACTGGTTCTAGCCTCAGGAGCAGGCCTGGCTGCCAGCTTCTCAGACAGGGCACCTAAAATGTCCTAAGCCTGGAATACTGTATTTAAACTATAAAGAATGTGAGTGGTAGGGATTTCCAGAGCTACAGCCCTGGAGAGGTTCAGACCTTGACCTCAAAATTCTGAGCATCCTGCTCTGTGTTGGTCCTCTGAGCTGCACCAGATGACTTTCAGAAGTTCTTGTGCCTTGAAAGCACTTTGGTGTACAGCACATCCATGTTCACGACGTTGGTGTGCAGTGTGCAGGACATTGGTGTACAGCACTCTGGTGCACAGCACATCAGTGCACATAATGTTGGTGAACAGCACTCTGGCATGCAGCACTCTGGTGCACAGCACATCAGTGCACATAATGTTGGTGAACAGCACTCTGGCGTGCAGCACTCTGGTGCACAGCACATCAGTGCACATAATGTTGGTGAACAGCACTCTGGCGTGCAGCACTCTGGTGCACAGCACATCAGTGCACATAATGTTGGTGAACAGCACTCTGGCATGCAGCACTCTGGTGCACAGCACATCAGTGTACATAATGTTGGTGAACAGCACTCTGGCATGCAGCACTCTGGTGCAGAGCACTCTGGTGCACAGGACGTCAGTACAGGATGCTGGTGTACAGCTCTCTGGGGTACAGGGCATTGGTGTACAGGACGTTGGTGCACAGCATTCTGGTGCACAGCACTCTGGTATACAAGACGTTGGTGTACAGCAGGCTGGAGAAGCTGCTGGCAGCTGGTGAGATCTGAAGCAGTGACAGCAAACCTCAGCCTCCGGTGCCCAGCATATTTGCTGTTTGGGGCTTCTCTGTCCACTGGTGCATCATCTCTGTCTGCTCCACAACAGAAACCTTCTGCATGGCTTTGAAGTCCGAGGGGTGCAGCTGTGGTCACCTGCTCTGACTGATCCTCTCCACTGGTCCTGCAGCACAGCCATCCCCAGCACTACTGCTGGGTCCAGCAGGTGTGGCTGCAAGGGAGGCTGCCAGCTCCGGGAAGCTGAGACCTGACAAGTTAGCTGGTGACAGGACGCTGAGAGAGAAGGACAAGCTGCAGGGGGGCTGCAGAGGATGTGCTGAGTCAGCACAAGACCTCCCCTGCGCAGGAGGCTTTGTGTGGGTTTTTTCATGTCTACTTGAGATGCAATTTTTAAATTTAGATTTAATTTTATTTCCCTGCTCTGTCAGTATTCTTTCAGAGTTCAGTGTTCTTTGTTTCCCTGAAGAACAGACGTATTTATTTGCAAAACAAAGCTCAGCTAAACTAAAAATAGACATCCTTATTTCCAAACTCAGCTGAATGGAAGCTGTGGTTGAGAATATGCTGCAGCCTTGCTGGGGCTTAGGCACTGCCTTCTGCTTTTACTCTGCAGTATTTCAAAGCATTTAGCAGTGGCACTCACTTGCAGCCCGGGACTGCCTGGGGGTTCACTGGGTTGGGAGGAGATGCATGGACTGTCAGGAAGCAAACCTGGAGGACAGGGCTAAAGGCAAAGATCATCTCCGGTGCTCTCAGCCCCTCTGGAGCACAGCAGAAAGAGGCAGGCGCAGCTGCCATGTGAGCTGGGGAGGCCGGGGGCTGCTGTGGGGAGGGGAAAGGCCCTTCAGGCTTCTGAGGCTACAGCGTTTGTATTTAAAGGCTAAATTGGGTTTCTAGGCATGTGTGGTACACAGCAGTTTGAAATCATTGGAGGGCTCCATATTGCTAAGAGTGCTTCAGTTTGAAAGAGTGAGGCTCTGCTGCAAATGCCACGGAAATTGCTCTGCAAGTCCAGAATCTTTGATCACCTCTGAATTGAAGGCACTGCTGTGTTCTAATCATTTTACAGCTCTCTGATTCCCATGCCTAGAACCCCAATCACTTCTCAGCTGAAGAGCTCTCATTATTTCCAAGCTTTATGTGCAGTATAAAATGATTTAAGACTATTCTGCAGCTTTTCAGTTTTTATTTTGCAAAAAATCAAACTTTTTATGTTTTAAAGACCATCTCTTTGCTCTGACAGCCGAGAGCCATCATGAGCTAATTCAAACATGTCCTGTTTGAAACGGAAATGGAACCAAATTCTCTCCCAGTTGCAATGGTGATGGCTGGGGGAAAAGAAGGCAAAAAAGAGAAGGCAGTGCCTCATGAGCTGAGAAACGCAACGCAAGAGGCTGTCAGTGACCCTTGCTGGGAGAAGAGTGAAGAACAAGAAACATATTGTCAGTGCTCAGGTGCGGCCGGGGTGAAGCGGGGAGGCTGAATGCAAGCTACAGCAGTGTGACATGGAGGGACACGGATCCACCACCTGGCCTGGGAGGCAGGCGAGCAGCAGACGCAGGAGGCTGCTTCGCGTCTTGCTTCAGAGCTGATGTTGCTGTGTTCTGTCCTGCGGCGTCCTCAGCTCCGTCTGGAGCTCCTGACTTTGCCTCTGAGGGTGGCGCTTGGGGTCCTCCTGGCCACTGCTCCTGCTCCCTTGTAACGCGTGGCAGCTCTCAGCACCACTGCCTGTTGGCAGCAGCATCTTCTCCAAACCATGCACCTCAGCACCACACCAGCAAGACCTCTAAACACCTCTGCGGGTGGGCACTGCCTTGGGCAGCCTGTGCTAGGCCATGACAGTTGTGATGTGATGAAGTTTTTCCTGATGTCCAGCCTAAACCTCCCCTGGTGCAACCTGAGGCCATTTCCAGACCAGTTTCACAGTCTACCTCTGGACCCACTCCAGCACCTTGTCACTGTCAGGTTCCTTGTACCTGTGCTGCAGGGGCACTGGCGAGGGAGGGTTACTGTGAGGGGTTGTGCCTGCCGTGGCCGTTGCCTGCTCTCCGCCAGGTCACTGTGTTCTGTCGGGTGGAGAAGGGATGGAGAACCCTCTGTGTTCTGTGCCTTACCTGCTACCAGGCCTATCTCAGGAGGGCAGGATGTGGTCTCTGTCATCAGTCTCCCTCTGGCACTCCCTCATGCTTCTCAGCTGTTACCAAGCAGAGGAGGTTCTCTGGGTACCCCTCCCAGGGGTGTGCTGGCTGCCATCCTCTCCGGTGAGAGCAGGACACATCTCTCCCACAAGAAAGAAGGGGACAGTCTCTCTTAGCAGGGCCTGTTGTGACTGCACACACTGTGATGGGTTTAAACCTAAACCAGAGTGGATTTGGACTGGCTACAAGGGAGACATTTTTTTGCAAGGACCCTGAACGTGGCACAGTTGTCCCATCCCTGACAACACTGAGGGGCAGGTTGGATGGGCTCTGAGCAAAGTGATCTAGTTGAAGATGTCCTGCTCACTGCAGGGGGGTTAGATGACCTTTAAAGGACTTTCCAACTCAAACACCCCAGCCAGATGACCTTCCAGCCCCACAACACACTCTGTGGTTCTGTGGATTCCAGCACTTTCAATCCTTCAAGCACTCTGTGCACCACCTTCTCCTGGCACAACAGCTCTGCAGTTTTGGTTATTTCACTGGCTGAGGACTTCCAGGCACCTCAGGAGACCCTCTGATGACCACAGCTCTGTTGATCTTGGACACTGGTTTCAAACTCTGCTGCTGGTGCTATGGTAAGGAGGCTTGTGAGCCTTCTCTGCTGCCCCCCATCATCCATAGGCCATCTATTGATGCCTGTATGGTGAAGAGATGATCTCACATGGTGCAATGAGAGTACAGCTGGAGGGTTGGAGCTTGAGCTCTCTTCAGACATCTCTGCTTGTGGAGGTGCAGCTTCCAGAAGCGGGGCAGGGGCACTTCACACTATTGTGAAGCCTGAATCAGCTCAAATGTGTCTCGGATGTGTGGCAGCTGACTGCAGGGAGACTGCTGCTCTCCAGGCTGCTGTGTGCCCCAGGATTTCCAGTGACTTGTGCATCTCAAATGTATTTATAAGCACAACTTACAAGGCTAAAAACGCAATCTGGAAATCTGTTAAGAATAATCAGGCTCAAAAACTCCTCCTGGACTGTTTGTGGCAGGTACCTCAATCTGTGGGGGAATGATTTGCTGCTTTGCTGCTGTGCCAGAAAGCACTCCATGAGCCCAAGATTTCCCTTGTTCCTCTGGTTAAGGGTCCTCATCTTTTATCTTCTCATGGTCTTCTTTCTGTATCCCCACTCCTGACAGATCTGGCTGTCCTGCCCCCTTTTGCTTAGCCATTCCTCAGCTTTTTCACTTTCCCATTCCCAGCCTTTCTATTTCCTTTGCATCTTCTCCGTCTCTCCTGCAGGTCCTTCTTGTGGCAGCTCACTTCTGACTGAGCTCTGGGGCTGCTACTGGGGGCACAAGAGGAGTTCCTGGAGTGTATCTGCCCCTGATTCCGAGGCTTTCTGACTGCCTGAGAGTTGGGGGAGATCTCTGTGTGATTGTCTGCTAAGCAATCCCAAGCTACAGGGTACCCAAGCATGCTCCTAATGTGTTTGTGCTCACATTTGCATAATCAGTGGCCTCAGTCAGCAATTAGAGTTTCACTAATATCCAAACAAACATCATTTTCCAAATTATACAAAACTCAATCAGAAATTGTGTTGTCTTGTTTGTAGTAGCCTGTTGGAGGGTACCAAATACCTAGGAGAATAAAGATTATTTTTTTAATGTGAGGATTAGTACTCCTGGCAAGATTCCATTTACATAGACGCAGGGAAAAAAAAGGTAAGAAATAATTCAATACCTTTTTTTCCCCCTAAGGGTATCTCTTGCTGTTCTACAGTGTGGTGCTGTGTAAACCCCAGGAGGTAACAGTGCTCTGGACTGATTTATTCAAAGGTGATCTTTGCTGCTCTCAGGCCTGGGTTTGGGGATGCAATGTTCCACAGGATGTGTGAACAGGTGAGTGGATCCATCGCTAAGGCGATGCTAGCTAGTGCGAGAGGCCCTTCAGGTGCTGCTCCTGAGGACTTGTGAAGGAACCCAAAGCAGACTGCTTCAGTCTGCAGTCTCCAGCTTGTTCAGCAGCAGAGACACCACGGACTCGGTGCTGCCCTGTTCAGCACTCAAATGTGCTGCTTTCAGGTATTGCACACCAGCACTACCCCATTTGGTGTTACCCTTCCCTGGGAGGGGAACTCTTCATCCTGCTCTGCTGCCTGCAGCTGTTGCTGGTACATGCACAGAGCTCTTCCTAGGGGATCTGTAAACCCTGCATCACCTTTTAGCTGTGCTTGTGTTAAGTAAGGCTAAGATGTGGAGATGAAGGTGTGGGTATTGTTGCGGCAGTTCCCCGGCTGTGCTCTGTGCGGAGCGGTCCCAGTGCCACCCAGGCTGGGGTGGTTGTTAGATATGCCGGCTCAGTTTACTCCAGCTCTAATACAGCCTGTAACGAGGGACTGCTTGTAACATCAAAGCACGGGCAGACATTAGCTCTTTCCCCCTGTAGCCTCTGACCTGAGAGCTTTGCTTTTTATCTCTGTATAAAAGGGAAATACTCTTTTCAAAGCAGCCCAGCTAGAGTGTGGATATTTTCTCCATTGTAGAATAAGAGCCTGTGAAAGTAATCTACAATTTTTCATCTCTGCTCAGAGCATTGTTTCTTTCTGGACATTATGCCTCTTGTGGGCTGCCAACTCTGCCTTTCAAGTGATACTGCCTGGAAGTGCTTCTGAATCTTGAGGCTCTTCTGTTGCCTGTAACCCTGCCAGCCTGAAGAAAGGAGACCAACCACTTCTGGGGGCAGAAGAATTACAGATCTGTATTAAGAGAAAGAAAATAGCAAAAGAAATAATTAACATTCAGAATAAGGGCTAAGGCCCAAAGACAGTAGTGTGCAGGGTTTGTGAGGGACCCTGGCTGGCCAGTCTGAACTGCATTTGGTAAATCTAAGCCACATTTTCTCTCACAGGTGTTCCACTTAGCTAAAAAATAAACTGTCCCGTGTCATCTATGGACTGGGTCACCTCTGTGCTTCTGCTTTGAAGCGTAAGAAAGCACTGCAGAGCTGCTTCAGCACAAGCTTTGTAAGCTGTCCTGTTGCCTGGTCCTGTAATCCTTTGCTTTGCTGCTTGAACTACGCAGAGGAAACTTCCCTGCAGAGTTAATTCCATGAGCAGGGTGCACATGTGTGTCCTCCAGGGACAGGCAGCTAACCCCTGCCTTAGACAGCAGCAAGCATGTCCCCGGTGCGCTCCCCAGGATTCCTGTCAGCAGAAAGCAAAGGAGAGAGGAGAGAAGAGGGTTCGTGGGCTGGCTGCTGTCTTCCTGGGTTGTAAGGACAGAACGTGTAGAACATTCACAACGTTTCTCAAGGTGCAAGTGTAAGTGAGGGATCACCTGGGCTAGTGAAAAGAATCTGGCACCTCCTGCCAGGACTGAGGCTTGTAGCTTGCGCTCAGCCAGGTGCCAGCTTATGGGTGGGTACCCAGGGCTTGCTCGTGTTTGCTGCAGGGCAGCTGGGTGCCTACCAGGCAGCTCATTACAGAGCCCAGCCTGCTGCCATCCCGGGGTGGGATGCCAGGAGCAGTCGTGGTGTGTGCTGTGGTTTCATGTCTGCACTGCATCCCCAGCTGTCTGAGTGCAGTGCTTACGGAGCACTGTGCTGGGGCTGTTAGGCTGCTTCAGGGGGTGGCAAGTAAGCGGAGGCAGTTTGTTTGGTGGAGCTAAGCCAGAATAAGCTGTGTCCTGAAGGCGTTCTGCTGGATATTGCTGGCTGCAGAGCAGCACAGCAGCCTGCCTGTCAATTCTCCTTCATGGGTAGCAGCCTCTCTCTCACTGTTTTCTCTTGCCTCTGTGGCAGATGGGGCAGGAGAGCTGTTCTGGCACTGAGCTGGTTCAAGTCTGGTTCTCAGAGATGCTGTCTTGGTTAAGACTGTGGGCATGTGGGCTGGATTCCAGCCATGACTGAAGGGGGGAGGGAGGGGGCTGAAGGACTGATGCTCACATGGCCCAAGATGACACTGAGGTTTCCTGCCTGATTTGCAGTCTTCTCAGCCTTGGTGTAAGTTTGAACAGCCAGGAGCCCCCTCAGCTGTGGCTGACCATTGCCTCAGAAGTGCAACTCTGTGTGTGTGAGGAGGCAACGTGATAAACGAGGAGGAAGCTGCTTCTGGGTGTTTCTAGAGGCCAGCTGCATTAGTAAAACATGCAGGAGCTTCCTGCTGGGTCAGAGCAAGGCTCCTGGCAGCTGTCTCTGGCAGTGGTGCAGTGATATGAGCTGATGATCAGTGCCGGGGCAGGAGGAGCCTCTCTGAAACAGTGCCCTGGGTGGAGAATCCCAGCCCTTCGGTGCCTCCTCACCTGGAGGCAGGTCCTGTCCTTGCTCAGAGCTGTGACACAGAAACCCATGGTCATGTTCTGATCTCTTCTCTGCCTGTTTCCCAGTGGTTCTGATCCCTCTGCAGGCTATAAGCTGCCTGCAGGCCTGCAGTGAAGCATGGAGCACAGCCCTGCTCCTTCAGCATCAGAGGAGATGCAGCTCTCCTAACTGCAGCTCTGAGTCCAAATGGGGGCTGTGGTTTGTTGGGTCTGGTGTGTAAAGGAGGCTCTGGTAGGACAAACTTCCTGTAACTGTACTTCAGTGTCCTGTTGAAAATTGTTTGCTTTGAGCTCTGCTGATGGAGTCAGATAGAGCTGAAACCGGGGGGAGATAGCATGCAGGTGCCAAAGAGGGTTTGAGTGCCCAGTGTGGAGGAGCTGTCAAAGGGTTACCTGGGAATAGCTGGAGGCCTTCTGCAAGAGCTGGAGCTTCTTTAATGGCGGGGGGGAGCATATGAAGATATGCTGAGAAGTGCTGAAAAACACTCTTGTAGGGTTCAGAACACGGCAAGGGAAGGTTCTAAGGAAGAAGCAACCTCTTGGGAAAAAAAGTGCTCAAGTGCTAATCCCTTTCCTAACTGGAAATAAGTACATGTAAGGAAGTACTTAAACTGGTGTCCAGCAAACAGATCCATGAACCAGAAGAAAAGGAGCTGCCGAGGGTGACTTTGCTCCACAGGCTCTCAGCTCATCAGGGTCTACCCACAGTTGGAAGAGAGGGGAAATTCGGACTAAGAATCTCAGCTGCCTTGGCTCTCAGCAGAGGGTACTGTGGCAGGAGACGGTGCCACTGCTTCAGTCACAAGATTTCTCATGCCATGCTCTGATGATGAGAAGGTTTTTTTGTTGTGGAAATGTGTGGTCTGCCATTTTTGGATATACACGGATGGTCTGGCTCAGATATCTTGTACATCACAGAGCTGGCTTTGGGAGGCTCTCCCTTTGCTTGTTAATTCATCACTTTCCTCCCATTATTGACTTGTAAAGCACAGTATCATCCTGCTTGTTTGTCCTTCTCTTGCCTCTGGTAAATGATGCTCGTGTCCTTTGATTTGACTCCTCTTTTTCCTGCTTTCCTGATTATATTTGCTTCTTTCTCTTTGATCTGTTGTACTCAGTGACCAACAGGTTCCACTTTCATCCTTGTGCTTGTTTGATTTTTAAATGGGGTGTTGTAGTGGTGCTGGAGATTGTACCCTGACGCCCTTAGTGCACAGGATGAACAGGCTTGTGGAAGTTCAAGAGCTGCACTCGTGGGCATAAAACTGTCCGCTAATTTCCTTTACTGGGCTCATTTTCAGTACCACAGAGCCCCATTTTGAACACTGCTGCCCAGATCTGAAAATGCACTTTCCACTGGAAACCACTGGAAAAAAAGTGTCCTCAGATGGGAGCCTGGAGAAGGGCATTTTAATTGGAAGCACGTCCAGTGTGTATCTAGAGAGAAGCATCTTGACCAGCAGTGTTTCATGGCTTCCAGGCCATCTCTCACACTCTTGAAGCACAGACAGAGCTTTATTTCTGCAGTCACACTTTCACTGCTGCAGTGGATAGAACGAAGCATGAAGCAGTCAGAGCAATACATCTGACTTCCCCCCCCACTCTCCTGCAGGAAGGCAGCTCAGATAACAGGCAGTAATTAACTCCCATCCAAACTGTGTCTGAAGTTTTAGTCTGTAGGCTCCCTGTGCCTGTGTCAGGCTGAAGATTAAAGGCTTCTCAAGTGCACAATGACACAGCAAGCTGAGCAGGCTGGGAAGGGGCTGGTGGGGTTTGGATAACAACTGATGTGTGGCTCACTGGAGGAGTCTGGGTTTGTGTGTCCAACCCAGATGCACACAACTCTGTCTGCTTGTCTCCATCTGTTCTTATGCCACTGGGGCCCACAGTGCAGCCAGTGTGGCTCCTGTGCTGGAAGCAGGTTGTTCATTGGGATGTTAGATGCATACACCCCAATAAAGTTAATGTTTGCTTTTGGCAGCAAGCTGGGGCTTGCTAATTGATTTGGTGGCCGTTTGCATAGTTGTTTATTTATTTATTTAACAGCTGTGAAAACAATCAATGCATTTCGGGGGCTCTACAGTCAGGAAGGCAGCTCTGCCTAATGTGCTCTGAAGTCCTGTTGAGATTATCCTTCAAGATTTATTAGCACAAAAAGGAAAAGGGTCTAAGGCATTTACAAGTGCAGAGCTTCCAAGCAGTGTCCTGTGTTCTCTTCAGTTGGAGGAAGCCTGAATGTAGCCAAGCAAATTGAACTGACCTCAGGAAACGGTTTCACCTTCTCAGCCAGGGCAGTCAGAACTCTCCTCAGCTCCAGCAGGCTGCCCTCTTGGTTCTCCAGCACCTCGTGCCCAGATGCCAATCTTCAGTTACCCTTCATCACTCTGGCCTTCTGTCACTTATTCCTCCTGTCAGTCCTGCCACTAGCATTTGATGTCCAGTAATGAATTTCAGCCTCTAATCAGACTGTGAGTTCCATTGGCTGTTTTTGCTGGACTTGGAAATAAAACTGGGTCAATTCCATTCCAGTTCAGGTACCATCTAAATGAGTTAGATTGTGCAGGCGTTACTGCTATCACCAGAAAGTTTTGCTTATCTGGAGACTTCAACATGCCCTCACATTGGACACAGAGAGGTTCCCAGCAGACTCACTTTCCCAGTTACAGGCTCAAAGGATATTAGGGGTTGGAAGGCACTCAAGGAGTTCATCGAATCCAACCCCCCTGCCAGAGCAGGACCATACTATCTGACACGGATCACAGAGGAACACATCCAGACAGACCTTAAGAAAGCAAAACTGGAGGTTTAATTAATACTTGATGTCAGATCTGATGCTTTTGTTCTCTCTTTCTTAAGAACATTGCTGAATGTTCTTGGGCTTAAGGAGATGGAAGGGAAGTAACAAAATTATGATCCGGGTCCTTTATTTGTGGCTGGGTTGCTGGGAAGAAGAAAGGCAGTGGGCCCCTGGGTTTGGGTAGTTTCGTGGTTGCACATCCAGGTCCAAAGCACTGACTGGGTAACATCTCCCAGAAATATTGCCAAGGGCAGCAGTGGCCACAGGAGCTCAGCATTCAGCAGGCTTAGAGCAATGCTCTGATGAGGAATATGGGATGTTACATCTAGGTAGGTCTCAACTATTTCCAGAGAGGGAGACTCCACAGCCCTCCTGGGCAGCCTGCTCCAGTGCTCTGTCACAGTTGAAGCAGAAAGGCAGCAAGGATGCTGGTGACACTGCTCTGGAGCTTCAGTGCCACTGTGAGGCTGGGTGATTCCTTCTGCTTCCCCATGCCTCTTCTGTTCCTTGCCAACAAGAAGGAACTGGAAATGATGATGAGAAATGCTGCAAGTGCTGTTGCACCTTCAAGTGTTCTATAGATGGCATCAGAGGGGCCTGTCCTGATGACGGCTTGCAGACAGAGATCACTTAGCCTGCCAGCGATTCTCTTCTCCAAACTGGAGCTGTGCTGGACCAGTTTGAAGTCTTGTAAGTGCACACTGCATCCTTTGGCTCTTATCTCTCCCTCAGTCTGTGCATTTCAAACCATCAGGAAGGTGTCATGTTGGTATGAGTATTCTTCAGTGATAAGAGCAGTAATTGTAGGGAGACTTCTTAATCTTGGGTCACTCAAATCCCTTTTAAAGCCAGCAGGTGCTCTCCAGAACAAGCATTAACAAGAAGAGATTATGAGGGAACCTGTTGTTCTTTATATCTCAGCATCTCCTGACAAAGCTTGCCATCAGCTGGTGTGTGGAGCCAGGCAGTGCAGGCAGAAATCAGATGTGACTCAGGAAGGAGCTAATGTTTGCAGCACTGAAGAGTGGCTTCATTTACAGCCTGAGTACAGGATACTGGTACAGTGAAACTGATAGGAGATCAGTGGATGGCAAACCCCAGGAAATGCAGCAGGAGCTCTATGCAGATATTGGTGGTGTAAAGCAATCAGAGAAACCTGCTTCCTCCCAGCCTCAGCTCCAGAGTGCAGCTTGCCAGACCTGTCACACTGAAGGCTTCTGCTCCCTTCTAGCCCTTGGCTTCTCCCCAGCTGTGGCAGCAAGGTGACAGTGAGTTGGTCACTCCCAGCAGCAGTCTCTAGCACTCACACTTGGCTCATTCACACCTGCTGTGCCCTGGGCTGCTCAGCATTCCCGGGCTGAACTCTGGAAGCTGAACGTGCTCAGGGTCCAGCAGAGCTCTCCCAGGGGTGATCGCAGTGGAGCAGAACTGGCTGCAAAATTTCATCTCTCAATCTTTATGAATTTCTGGTCCAAATACCAACTAACTTCTGTTAAGATTCTGTTATCTAACCCTGTCCAATCCCATCGAGATCACAACACAATTACTTGAGCAAAGCATGTCTAGGGCAGTCTTTGTGGGGTCAAGAATTAAGCTCAGGATGAATCACAACATTCAGATGATAAAGCCATTTTCAAAAGCAATTCAGGAGAAGATTTTTTGGAAGGCATTTAGATGCAGAGGTGTACTTAGCATGTCTAGGAGCACACTAATCTCAGTCAGTGTCAGGGCCTTAACCCTTCTCCACTCTGCTTTGAATCAGAGAGCACAATGGATCAGCTGGGCACCCCTGGCTGCCTCCGAGTTCCTCAGTGCTTAGGAAGAGATCTGTGCTTTGATAGCCCAAATCCCCTCGACTTTCAGCAAGGCTTTTCATCCCTGAGTCTGGATCCTCTCAGGTTTAGAGGATCTAACTCAACTGTCTTGCGTTAGAGTGTGAGCCAAAGTCCCAGCTACCCTCGAATGGCTGAACCTTGGTGCTCAAGTCACTGCTAAAAGTGAGTACTGAGCTACTCATCTCTTCAGGTACTTGTGAAATATTTTCTTCTCCCCTCTGAGAGACTGTTCTGCAGGATTTTATGTTGTTAACCACTCACTTTGTCCTCAAGTTTGCCAAGCAGGTTTGTGTAACATTTATTAGAGATTATTGACTCCTTCTCCAGGAGGAAGGAAGTCCACATTTTAAAAAGGAGAGGTTAAATGTACACTTTCCTTACACCCCTGTGCTTTCAGTAGGCAATGTGCTTTTTAATGGATTTTAAAGAAATGGCATTTTTATGATAAAAAAAAGCAACAGCAAAAGCAGTGATTATGTTTTTCATAGTTCATTTGCCTCCCTTGCCCTGCAGATCTTGTACAGAAGGAAAATGAGATCCCTGGTGAAGCTTACAATGTCACTGACTCTGAAGAAGGACTCAGAGACCCATTGGTGTTTAATGACCCTTATTGGCCACAAAAGAAACTGGTATGGTCTACTAAAAGAGACATATGGCTCCTTGGCAGGATAAAGGAGCTCTGTTTCCTCATGGCTAAACACTGCAGTCATGCCCTTCTGAGCACTGCCTGCTCCGAGTGGCTGCCTTTGGAGTGGCAGCCCATGTTTGGGGAGGGACTGCACTCATCTTTTCATTGGCATTTGATCAACAGCAGTGGTATTCCACACCACTGCAACCATGGGGTTGTAATTCTCCTGTCCTTCTGCAGTGCAGTATCAAACCAAACAAGAGGTGAGAGCTAAACAGCAGAGGGAAGAGCAGCCAGGCTGGTTTGCAGGGCATGGGCACACTGGGTGCTGCAGTGGCCTGGTGCCAGCCCAAGGCTGCAAATGTTGGAGTGTTTTAATACTTCTGTATCCACTCCTTCAGAAACCTAACAAATGCTGTGGGAATCCTTACTGCAGTTGTGCATGAGACTGCAGTGGCAGAGGGAAGCAAGGGGAGATGGAAGGGGAGAAGGGGAAGGAAATGCAGGGGGCAACCAACAACAAGAGTGATGGAGATCCAAGTGGGACAACATAGGAAATGAAGAGGAGGAGCTAGACTGCAGCTGTACCACAGAGTGAGCTGTGCAGAGCCAGGAGGAACTACTGCAGCTGTACCACAGAGTGAGCTGTGCAGAGCCAGAATCTGTGTTGTGAGTAGACTGCAGGCAGCAAGGCAGTGCTGGATGTGTCTGCACCTCTCAGTAGCCACCTGCTGTAGACATGTCCTGACGGGCAAGCATTGTGCTTTGTGCTCCTCTCACGGGTGTGTGTCCTCTGCAAGAGGGTATCTGTGTGACAGGCACACCACTGGCATCATTCCCTGCTCCTAGAGGTGCTCGGCTGAGGTAACCCGGGAGGGCAGAGCCTTAGTTTCAGGTCCTCTCAGGAGTGTGCTCCTTTCCTTTCTGTAAGCATTCCCAGGAGGAAGTGCCTTAGTCAGACTTTACAGTAACTGATTTGTCTCTCCACATGCATAGTAAAAACAATGTGATTGGTTCTACTAACTTACAGTTTTTTCCTACTTCTGCATCCTTCCCAATGCTCCTCTCAGGCCATGGAGTTGAATCTGGCCTTCTTTTAAGAAGTTTCCTGAGAAGCAACAATTTATGTAAACCAAGATTCCTCTTGAAAATCAATTCAGCAGCTTGGAGTAATGTACATGTCACATGGGAATATTAATATGAGAGAAAAATGACATGGATAGATAAGAAATTAAACTAACTGCCTGTGTGGAGATCCCAGAAAGCAGCGATGAATACCCTGTGCTGCTTGTTGCAAGATCCTTCCACTCCACAGCCATCAGGAAGTATTCTGGAACTGTTTTTTTCTAATCCCACCCCAACGATGCAGACAAATTCTAATACCCTGAGGCTGCTGCACTGCACAGCACCTGCCACAGCCTCTGTGGCTGGCTAGAAGCCTCTAACAGGAGTGCACAGCCCAGCTCAGTGTGCAGTGCAGTGCTGTGCTGGGAGGAATGGCAAACAAGCATCTGCCTCTGACTGACTGCAGCAGGGAGAGAAATTCTAGTGGGGAATATCCGAAGTTCTGACTGCCCTGTGATGGGGCTGATGAAATGCAAGTCAGGGACAGTGCCTTGTGAAGCAGCCAAGTCATTTATTCCTGGCAAGGCAAGAGAGAGGCAAGAGAAACTGTAGTTCTCCAAGTCCCAATAAGACCTTTTTACCCTATTCTGCTAATGTGAAGAGCTTTAGGATGGATTTGCATTCACTTTCAAGCCCCTTAGCACTGCTGGAGAGTTTAAAGTTGTCATTCCCAGGCAGAACTCATTCTCTGGTCTACTCCCCTGGTAGTTCAGTTGCCTTCTCTTGAACCATCAAAGTGCTGTGCTTCAACAGTCCAGTCAGGCTCAGGGGCCACACCTGAGTGTTGCTTGCCCAGAGCGTTCAGAAACCAACTGCCCACCTTATTAGGGGTTTTCTGGGTGGTTATCTTTAGCTGTTAGTGTTGACAGCCATAACTAAACAGCTGTCTTGAGGGGGTTGTGCATGGTGCCTGCTGGGGGGGGCAAGGAGTGCAGAAGTACTCATGGGATGCTGCTGCAATTTCCCTTTAAAGAAATCTGCTATTGCTTTCTTTCAGTCTTGCTGCTGCATTAGTTATGAAGTGACTAAACAAGTATCAACAAATAGTATGCAGCCCAAAATCGATTAAGGGTTAGCCAAAGAATGCAAATCTGTTTGATACTGCAGTCTGGTTTGGAAGGAGCTCACATCTGAACGAGAGATCTGCCTTTCACGGTGCGCACCCTGCACACACTCAGAGATGGCAGCAAAAGGGATGGCACAAGAGCTGTGGTGCTTGGCAGTCTTGCCCTGCTGGCTCATTGCTCTCTGTTGACTTTGCCCTGATACGCCAAAGATGGATAAATGTATTAGTGTGGAGTTTACAGCACAGGTCAGGGATCTTTCTCATCTGACCTTGGAAACAAATGTTCTATCTGCTCTGCATGGATAATTCATAAGATTTAGTGACTCAGCTCTCTGTGTTTGGCATTCAGGAATGGTCCTTCCCCAGACTTGTCACTGTCCCCTGCACTGCTATGCTGCCTGCACATTCATGAGGCCAGGCTTCCATTGCACAGTGAGTTTTGGGTGCCAGCAGGAAGGCCAAGTGTGCTGCTAACAGTCTAAGCCTCTCTAGTTTTCATGAGGTTTGGTTGTGCTTTGTGCACAGCTGAACTGTGCTGGCTGAAGAAAAGTGCTCAATGTAATTTAGACAAAAAATGGGCAATGGAGAAGCAACACTCATGAGGGAATGTTCCAGTGGCCAGTGAAATCTGTTCACATGTGCTGCAAACCGGGGTTCTGGGTCCAAACCCAAGGGAGATGACAGCTGAGAGTAATGAATCAAAAGCTAAGGTGAATATGAGTCTTGGATTGCTCTACTGTGCTGAACTACAACAGTCTCCAGCATGCAAACAAAATGAGACCAGAAAGCAGCAGAATGAGGCCAGGTTTCCAGGTGAGGCAATGAGAAGATGTGAAACCTTTGAGCACTGCACGTTTTTTAGTGGCTAAGCTTGAAGGAGACCTTCATGAGCTGCAGAGGGAATCGACCAGCTGAGCACTGTCAGGATGTGCCCCTCCATGTCCGGAGCAGCAGTATTGATCTGCTGGGTAAGCAGCAATAACCTCTCATCAGTAGCTTAGTCATTATTGAGTCTCTGGTCATCACAGCTGCACAGAGCTCTGATATAGGCCTGTGTCTGGGCATATGCTCTCAAAAACTCCCCAGGCTGTTCAGCTGCACTTTGCAGGCCTGGCATTGGTGTCTAGAGAGCTCTCTGCTGTGTCACTACAAACTTGCTGGTGCCACCACAGGAAAAGCTGTAGAGCTCAACTCTCGGGAGCAGTGCAAACTTCCCCTAGCTGAGGGTGTGCCTAGGGCTGTGCTGGCAGGGGAGCTGTGCCCAGAAGCAGACAAGCAGTGCTAACAGTACCCTGCACCCTGCAGGGGTGGTGGCTTCAGCTCACCAAAGGTTTGTCACTTCTGTGAAGTTTCTGGCATGTTAGCACCAGTAGCTGATGAGAGTGCCAGGACTGGGGGGAATGGAGCAAGGCTGGAGATGGGTGGGTTCAGGCTGGAGGTGAGGAGGAAGTTCTTCACCATGAGAGTGGTGAGAGCCTGGAATGGGTTGCCCAGGGAGGTGGTTGAGGCCTCATGGCTGGAGGTGTTTGAGGCCAGGCTGGCTGAGGCTGTGGGCAGCCTGCTCTAAGGCAGGGTGTCCCTGGGCATGGCAGGGGGGTTGGAACTGGCTGGTCCTTGTGGTCCCACCACAGGGACTGCAGAGGGCTTCTGATCTAAACATGAGCCCATTTTCATTCTCCCCTAGGTGCTCAGGGAGCAGGGCACCCAGCATGACCAGGCTGGGTTTGCCCGCTTCCCCACCATGTCCTTTTCAAAGCAGGAAGCAAACCTCACACTTAGCAGTTTGGCAGTGGCTTCTCCCACCCCTCCCCTGCTCTCCCCCTCCCTCTCAGCTGACAGGCAGTGACTACAGGGGGCAAGACAGCCCCAGCAGACAGCCCCTGTGCCTGGGCTCCAGACCACCTTCACAGGCAGAAAATTTCCCACCTCAGTTTTAGCTTCTGGCAATAGTTTGTGTTGTGATAACTGCAGACTGGATTGCTGCTTGGCCTCCATCCAGCGGCAGGCTGAACTTCAGGTAAGCTCTTACTAGTCAGATTTACCTTTTCTCTAAATGAAAGTTAATAAATGATGATTTTATTCCATACTACTAATTCCAATTAAAGTAAAACAAGACATAAGAAACTACAATAATTTGGAAATTCATTTGACATTGATCAGGAAGCAGAACTACTCCAGGTCTGATTCAGTAATTCAATCTATATGCCTGTCAATATTTCTGGTGCAGTTTAATTTCTTCAGATCAGTTTCTTTCTGGCGTAATGCAGCCCCAGGAGCTACTCCAGCCCAGAGTGCTTAAAGTGCTGCTCTTGTATTTTCTAGGATTTTGTGGGAAAAGGTGTTTATATACTGAAGATGCTGAATGGAAGGGTAATTGTCACAGCAATAAAAACAGATATTAAATGGGTTGCATTTTTCTTGCCTTGATTGAAGTGCACTTCACAGCAAGGGAGCGGAGAAGGTACCAGTGACAGTTCCCAGTGTTCTTGCTCAGCAGTGCGTGTTCCTGCTCCCCAGCTTTCTGTGTCTGGGAAGGGAGCAGTCAGAAGATGCAGAGCAGAGCTTCTCTTAGCACGGTAAGAAAGCTGTCGTTGCACAGGGCTTGCTGTTGGTTTTATTCTGTGCCATTAATGTTTGTGACAGTTGCTGTTTACCAGAGTTTCCCTGAAGCAAAAATGATTTAATGTTCAGCACATACATTAAGATGTGGTCTAGTTTAATATGTTAAAGCTGAGAGAATTGTAGTTTAAGCAGAAGTCTGTGCTTGACATTGCAGCACACAGGACCTCTGTGCAGCGGTGGAGCTGGGACTGCTCTCTGGAGGGAGAACAGAGCCAGCAGCGCTCTGCCCTAAAGCTTAGATACAGCTGTGTGCTGTGTGTGCGATGGAGCTCAGGGCTAGGCAGTGTAGCGTGGGGCTTGCTGCAGAGGCAAGGCATGGTTTTAAACGTGGGCTTGTGGGGCTTGCTGTTCTCCAGCATGGGCTTTCGGCCTTGCTCTCTCAGTATGGCTCACACCCAAGCCCAGAATTCTCAGCTGCAGTGTCTTTGCAGTCTTCTCCCCCATTCAAACTCAGACCTGACTGTTTAGGACAGCAGGTGTCAAGTTCCAGAGGGAAGTTCACCTGCTTCACTGAGTGCTGTGCATTCTGAGTTCCTCATCTGCCAGTGTGAGCACTGCAGGTTTACTCAATAGCTTACTGACCTTTACTTAGCCAGGTACACATTGCAGTGGGATTTTTCAATGCTTTTTCACTAAAAATCGTGTCCAACAATATTTCCTGATCATTAAGACCTGTGTACCCAAAGCATAGACTGAGAATATCTTCTACCAGCCCAGAATAGCAATCTGTGCCTTTCCAGATAAGCACAGCCTCTCTCATTCTGTCATTTGTCAGATCCAGGTGAAAGCCAGCTCTAATAACTCCTGGAATTGGATCCTGCTGCTGGCTCTGACCAGCTATTTCTGCACGCTGATAGGGTTGGACTCTTCCTTCCCCTTGTGCTGAAGAACGGTTCTCAGAGTGAGGCTAGAAAAGAATCTGTTGAGGTTGGTTCTTTCATGTCTGTCCTCAAAACCAAAAGCCCCAGAAGCTGCAGAACAAATGTTAAGACTTCAAAGAAGTGAATAGTTCTCTTCTGTAGCCTTGTAGATGCAAAATAAAAAGAGCAAAGCTCTTTCACCAGGTGAAAGTGGTGGTTACCTACTCACAACGGCAGGAGCTGAGCAGCTGGACAGGGTCTCGCCTTGCTCTTTCTTACAGCTGGCAGCTACAGTAGTTACTCTGTAGAACTTTCAGAAGGTAGGGCCAGACCTGCACTGCTGGTGCAGGCCAAGCAAAGCTCCTCCAATCTGCTCAAGTGCTTTGGAAAGCTAAAGGTGACCTGGTGACCATCGTCAGTTTGGATTTCCACAAAACTCCTAATGTGGTCCTTCATAAAGACTATTCAGGGGAAAATCTAACTGTGAAGAAAGGAGAAGAGTCTGACAGTGGGGTAAAATAAAACAGTGATGGCAGAAAGCATCCACTGAATGTCTTCTGCAAGTGTGAAGAGGCAGTTAGTGGGGTGCTCTGGAGAGCCACGTAGGAGCCAGGGTCAGTGGGAGTTGGAATGGTTTGGTCATTCTGTCTGCTGCACAGGGCGAGCACGGAAGGCTGCTCGGTGAGAGGGCAGTGAGATAGCAGACTCTGAGCTGCTCAGTTCAGGCTGTGCAGCAGGTGTCACACCCTCCCTGCTGAAGCTGGAGTCCACTCAGCTTCTTCTCGTGGTGACAGAAGTTAGAGCTGACAGATGGTGCCTCCTTCGGAACCGAGAGAGGTTCACCTAGCTTCAGTATAAGCACGGTGGAGAGAATCTGCTGTGTTGCTTTCTAGAAACCTTCCTTAAAAAATAAGGGAAAATCAGAAAGACTCCATCTGCAGTGAGGCAAAACTGCAGCCTTCCTAGGGCTGAACGTTTTGGACTGTGAGTCAACACAGGAGGGGAAAAAAAAGATGATTTCTTAGTAAAGAAACGTGGAAATGAACCCATTTCTAGCATTTATCTTGATCAATAACTCAGCCATTTAATTTTTTAGTGGAAAATATTAATAGAGTCCTTTAAATAAAGGGAATGGAGGCGGTGGGTTTCCTTCTCTTTTGTTGTTGCAGCCCTGTTTGTATTTACATCCAGTCATTTATTGCCCATTAAAGAAGTAATGCTATGTTAATGTAAGGGAAAAAATCAATGCTACTCAGATCAGTAGCTGTGGGGAAACAGTGCAGCAGCTGGTTTGCAAACAGCAAGCCCACATAGATCAATGAAATTACAAGCTAAATCTGCTGATGCTCACAAACCGCTCCAGCATTGTGATGTCTAACCTTTCTCAAGTTCAAGATCTCTGGCAAGCCAGCAACAGCTAAATGGAAAAGAAAGCAAAGACTGAGAGGAAAAAAAACACCACAACACCCTCCCACCCCACACCCCCCAAACAAAAAAGCAAACAAAAACCCTCCAAACCCCCTCCCCCAGAAAACCCTACATCAAGCAGGCAAGAAACACAGATGGGGCTGGTGCAGACTTCTAGCCGGCTGTGTAGTATTCCCCTGCTGAAATGATCAGTGTCACTGCACGCCTGCAACAAGCAGAAGCCCCTGCAGTCTCCCAGGGAGCAAAGCTGCCATCTCCACACTCTGGAGATTCTCTTCCTTAAGACTACTCAAACGTGTCACGTTCTACCTTGAACCGTGGCACTGCAGGGCTAGGGAGCACCTCAGCCTGGTGGTTGTTAATGTGAGCTCCGGGAAATGTTTGTCAATGAGCAGCAGCACAGCTCCTGCTGGGAGCAGTGGCTTTGGTTCTATGGCAGGATTGTAGCCTCTGGCATGGGTGGAGTTTGGCTAACTTGTAAGTTCAACCTGCAAGAAGTATGACTTGTTGAGTGCAAATTTATTTGCACTTCTTGTGGTATTTGTGTGGTGAGGGAAAGAGCCTTTCTCCGAGGAGAACAACCCTGGATTCATCAGATTGCCTTCATCACACACCTCTCAAAGGAGTGTTTTCAGGACAGCCCTCACCCTACTTGTGCTACCTTTTTAATCATAGCAGTGTTTCTGAGGCACTGATCAGCACCAAGATGGGGAGCACCAGTCTCTGAAGACTGCTATAAAACAAACTAAACCAAAATACATCTTACACCAAAGAAGAGCTTGAGTTCCCTTCCAATGCTGACAGCTTCTGTGGAAGACAGCCTGGGCGCTTTGCAAGCATAGAGTGCTTGCTGTGTGCTAGCCCTCCGCTGGCTGCCATCTATCACATGGCACAGGATCCTTTCTATGTTACCTGCTTGCCAGGCAACTAAAATAATATTGAGAGGTTGGAAACGTGTTCTGGGCTCTTCCAGCCAGTGATGAGCAGCACAGAAAATGGAACTGCAGGCCTGTGAGCTGGCTGCTGCTGCTGCAGGCGTGCAGCTTTGCAAAGGAAGGCTGTTCAGAAGGAGAACCACCAATGTGGTGCCACGTGGTTATTTTTCTGCTCTCAGCTGTTGCTCCTGAAACATCCCTTTTGGAATCTGACTCAGAATTTACTTTCTCCTTTTTTTCTCAGACACCTAATAACAAAAGACATGAAGGAACGTTTTCATATTGAAGTGCTGGGTTTCTGTTTCCTTGCAGACCTTCCCAGGAAGAGGTAGGATTCCTCTCTCTGCTGATCTCCCTGTCGATGTGTTCCTTTACAGAGCTGTGGGCACTGCTGAGGGCAGGAGATTTCATGCTTGGTGTGGAGGGGGAACTGACTGCACAATAGCTGTGATAGCTGCTAATGAAGTTGACTGTGTGCACTACCACTGCTGGTGGTGTGTTGGATACTAATGGAGATTTCTCCTCTTGCTCCACTGCTTGTCCAGGAGTGAGAAAGACATGCCCAGCAGAGGCAGGAGGTGCTGCACCCAAGCCTGATCCAAGATCCACAATGGTTGTGAGGAAAGATCAGTGTTTTCTCCTGGCATCAAGGATCAGCAGCATGGGTGTGCTCATGTCCAGGATAGCACTTCTGAGAGCTTTGGCTTCAGGCTTTATTGAGGTCCCCTTCTCTGTCTGGGCTTTAGTGAGAAAATGCTGCTGAAAATGCTGAAAGTGCTGAGACATCTGAACTAGGGAAGGGGCCTGTTGGAACCAGCACCACCAGGATGTTACCAAAGAGTCTCTTTGAAGCAATTTGTGATGAAGACTTTGTAGTTATGAAAAGTAATTGAAAAAAACTTCTGTGAGAAAACTGTTCCCATGAAGAAATTGAGCTAAGGCAAGTGTGAGAAGAGAAGAGATTAACCGAGCCTGTGCCTTTGTCCGGCCGACAGGCTGCAGGATCTGTTAGTCCCTTGTCTCTTGCCATGCAGAATAGTTTGGCAATCAAAGCATGAGCCTTGCACATTATGAGGCAGTGCATCATTGTAGTGGAGAAACAAAAGGGGTGATTGTGGGGGTGCACGTGCATTGTTCAGCCTTTTTTCATGATCACAAAAGCATGCCGGTGCCCACAGATCCCCGGCAATAATTTCTCTTGACTGCAGTGAGTACCTACTTGGGAGGAGAAGGAAGCTGATGAGCTGCAGGCTTCCCTGCTGCTAAATTCATCTAACAACCCACTCCTGATGTTTTCTGTTTTAAAGACCAATAGGAACTTTATAGATTGGTTGGATGCTCTTCTTTTCAGGCCAGATCAGATCCTGAAACTCTTCTGTTGATCTCAGAAGCTGGATGCAGTTTGGTTGCTAAGTGGCATCCGATCTGAGCGTCATTCATCTCAGCTGCCACACCAACCATAGGCAGAGTTGCAGTTGTGCAGAGGTCTGTGATTATGGCTCTGCCTGATCACCTTGAGTGCCAAGGACCCATGGGTTTTGTAGTTTGACCTTATACCTTCATCTGCAATATGAGGTGAGAGCTCATCTCTGCAAGGATAGAAACCAAAATCCTGAAATATGCATCCTGAAGTAGCTGAAATCTTTAAAACTGGGCTCAGATCAGGTCTGAAGTTTGAGGCTTTGGTTTCTATCTCGGTCATTTCTGACTGTGATGAAAATGGGAAGTGCCTCAAAATGCTCTTTAAACAAAGAACAATCAGCTCCTCTCACGAGCAGGAATATGGCTGGGCAGTCTTTTCCTTCAGTCTCTGTTGTCACCAGCAAAGTGTGTGCTGAACTGGATCTAGAGGAGTAAGTGCTGTGACAAAAAACATACTTGGATTGTGTCAGAATATTGCTGGGAAGCACCATCAGAGGCCATGAAAAATGCTGTTTGGATGAGACAGGCATTGAACCTCAAACAGCAGAGCTCTTGGGTGCTCCTTGGGAAAGAACCAAACACTTCACATCCACCCATTTGCTGCATGAAAAAAGTGTTTCTTGGGAAGTGCCTGTGCAATGCACACAGCTCTGGAGCTGTGCTGAGCAGAGGCACTACCAGACTTCAGTCAAGTATCAGTTTTCCTAGAGGACTTGAGTGCCCCCAAGTCAGCACTTGAGGTGTTGGCAAAGCTGCTCTGCCTTTTGGAATCCAAGGTTTGTATTTTCTTGAATGTTACAGAAGTTCTGCTCCTGGCATGTGCCAGGTGTGTGCCCGCAGCCAAACGGGACTCTGCATGCTTTCTGGGTTCCTATCACACTGTGGCCAGCATGGTGAGGGGCATTTAATTAAATGATTATGCTCCCATGAACCCAAAGTGCTAAATATGCTTAAACATTTCTGTGAGACTTAAACTCTGAGGCTCTCTGGCAGGCACTGTACTGCTGACACATGGCTTTGTCTCTGTCTTACAGAGCTGGGATGACAGCTGGGATGTTCACAGCCTGGCCTGCGAGGGCATCTTCAATCAAGGATGGAAAGCCAGCAGTGAGAGATTTCATGCACTGTTTTTCTGGGCAGCTGATAATTTTTCCTGTGGAAGTGGTGGGCTGTAAAATGATCCTTCACAGTGGGTAAAATGTTGGTTCTCAATTACCCAGCGCTACAGAAATGCCAAGCCCCAAAATCAACAGCAGGATTAAGGCAAAAAATCCATCAGGGAGCTGCCTCTCAGCACAGAGGAGCAGCCCTGTTCAGCCTGGGATCTCTCCCTATGCAGGAACTTAGCAGAGCGACAACTTAACTGAGGTTTGATTTCCTTTTCCTGTCAAACTTGCTAAGTTTCTCTTAACCCCTTGGTGGTGCCAGCTGGGGTTTTGTCAGCCGCAGTCCTAGGAGAAGGGCAGCACATTCTGAGTGCTTTTGGCCTCCAGGGCTGAGGACATTCCATGGATTAGAAGGAAGTTCTTCGCAGAGGAAGCGATTGGCATTGGGAGGTGGTGGAGTTGCTGTCCTTGGAGGTGTTCAAGACAAGCCTGGATGGGGCACTTATTGCCATGGTCTGGTTGATTGGATAGGACTGGGGAATAGGCTGGGCTGGATGAGCTTGGAGGTCTCTTCCAGCATGCTTGATTCTATGATTCCATGGCTCTATGATCTCCTGGGATGCTGGGGGTTAGTGCCTCCTGTTCTTCGGCACACACCCTGGATCTGCAGCCCAGTCATCGGCTGCTTTTGACGGGGCAGCTTTGCAGGGTGTGGGACTGCTTCAAGGGATGTCACACTGCTGCCAGCCTCTGAAGGTCAAAACCAAGGGTGGCACCCACAGTTTGCATGTAATTAGCTGGGGCTGTACTGGGCTTTTGTGCCAATCTCTCGACAGCGTCTAACCTTTGGGGATCCCAAGAGCAGTTCTGGTGGATGTGAGGACAAACTGCAATCCATCAGCAGCAGGCTGCACCTTCAGCAAGTCACCGGAGCCTTACGCTGTGCAAGGAGGAGCAGTGCAGGCAGCGCTTGTGCGAAAGCAGAGAGCCTGCCAGGCTTGGCCGCGGCCAGCGGTGCAGAATCGGTGTTCGTGCAATGCTTAGCTCGCTCTGCCTGCTCCTGGATCCTTCAGCTGAAGGGCTGGGACAGTTGTGATTTTTAATGAGGCATGTTTGAATAATTATGCTAATTTACAGAGCATTAGAACCAAACCAAGTGATCAAAGTTTGGATGATTGCTGTCGTGTTTTGCAGCTCCCCTCCTCACGGATAGACTCCAGCCCTGGCCGCTTCTTTTGTCATTGTTTGGAAGTTGCCACTAATCAATGCAGAGCATTAAAAAAATATAAATGACTGTAGAAAAGAAACATTTTGTGTTCTGCCTCCGTGGTGGACTTTGTCTGAGTTCGAAAGTAATACAGCTCCAGCAGACAGCAGCCTAAATACAGCCCCAAATCAATACCGAGCTCTGCCTTGACAGAAAGCTGAATTTTTATCTGTTAAACGCGTGAGCTTGGGGCAGCTCCGTGTCTGAAGTGGTTTAAATCTGAGCTGTGATGCGCTGCGGAGAGGGCTGATTGACATCTTTGTTTATTGAGAAGTATTACAGGAACAACAGCGCTCGGGCGGGCACGGAGCACGCCGGCGCCCGCCGCCGCGCTGCGATTTCCAACCCGATGTGTTCTGCCCCTTTGATGCTTGTCTGATCTAATAGAGCCGCAAGAATCTTCTCGCATTCAGTAGCAAGGAATCTGGACAAGAGTGAGAGATGGAGAGAGAGATCGGGCGCAGGAGCTGGGCGAGTCACTTTCAGGAGCCAGCTGCTTTGGGGATCAAAGTTCCTGCATTTGCAACTGGGATGCATTTAATAAGCAAATGTCTGAGGCTGCTTGAAGTGGTTTTAAATATGCGCTGGAAGAGAGGAGAAAAGAACAATGATGACTAATCTTAGAGCATTAAACATGCAGAATACAGAATTAAGTTACATTTAAATTTCATGTGAGAATAATTATGCTGTTCAATGACATTTCCCCATGTTTTATTAAATCTTTATTATGTCAAGGTAAATAGAGGTTAATTCTGCTGTTCCCTCTTCTAGGAAAGTATTATCTGTAATCTTGCATTAATGAAATAGTAGTAAATTACACAATGTGGATAATCACCATAGACTGGTTCAGACCATTCTAACATGGCTGTCTTTGGAGCACAGTGCAGTCAAATACAGATGTCACAAGGAAACACAAAACATCAGAGAGCTTACAGGAAAAAAAAAAGGGGCTTTTTTCTCTGAGAAACTTGTAAGCACAGCTCCTCCACCCATCGCCTCCCTGGCAATATGCATGGCACACTTCTGGCTCTGCTCTGCCTTCTCACAGTTAGTTTGCCCCCAGTTGCAGCTCCTTTGACTTGCCTCTAGCACAGCAAAACCTAAGCAGGAAAAGTGTTTGTCTTCACTGAGTCCAAACAGTGAGCATTGCTCCAGGGTCAGCATGGAACACAGTCCCAAGCCCTCAGTTCCTGTGCATCTCTCTGGGTTTTGGCAGTGCTCCCGAGAAGCACACAGAGGTGGGGGCTTGGAGCTGGGTGATCTCTAGTGTCCCTTCCAACCCAGCCCATTCTCTGCTCTTGTAGGAGTGTATGAGTACAGCACTGGCAGCAGAGTGCCCGTGGGGGTCACCTGCTGCACCCAGGACTAATTTCACAGACTTGCTGTCAGTGCATCTTCTCTAGATAAAACCCAGTTGAGAAGCACCTGGGTCACTGAAGTTTCTCAACTAAGCATAAAGATATGTTCAAGGAATCACAATTCAATTTATTTCTTCTTGAAATGCTAACATCACAGTGAAACCTTTCTCAGCCCTGCTGGACTCCCAGGGGTGGCATAGGCTGGCAACACGAGCCCTTCCTGAGATGTGTCCTGTGTAAATGCTCTGCAGTCAAGGTGGAAGCCTGGGAGACTTCTTCAGATCCAGGCTTACTCTTTGCCTTGAGTTTCAGACATTGCTTACTGAGCCCCTTGCTAGAAACCCTGTCTTGTCTGCCTGGGATGGCCCCTTCCCATGCACGAGTTTCCAGTGCAGCCCTGAGCTGCACAGTGACACCTAAAGACAAAAAGGAACGAAGTGGTCTGGAAGCTCTCAGCAATAAACTAGCTGGAGGTTGCTGTGTGTGCCTGAGCTTCTCCTTGGCATGCAGGAGCTGCTCACACCTGAAACACAGAGGCAAGCCCCTGAGATGTGAGCTGACTGAATGGGAAGCAAATGCTTGCAGAACTCTGTAAGAAGTCCTTCGTTGCAGCTTTTTGCTTCTCTCTCCTTTCCTCCTTTTTTTTTTTTTTTGGCTATAGGATGACCTAAAGGAAGATTTTTGCTTACTGGACATGTTTTTGGGCAGGGACCTCTTTCCCTTAGTGTTTTGCAAGCTGTAATGCCAGAGAGGTGGTAAATAAAGTCTCAGTAAGTACTGAAAGCCTTTTTAAAGTGGAAATATGTAAAGCATGCAGGAGTCTCCAAGCATCTGTTCCAGGGACATATTAATGCATTTGAAAGGATATTAAAGCTTAACACAGAGGGGAGAAAAAGCAGCAAGATGAAAAACTGCTTATCAGGATTACATCAGAACTTTGTGTGTTTGATCGCAAGAATAAATCATCTGACAGCTGCTCAGGTGAGAGCTGCCAGGGCCTGGGGCGGGTTTCGCTGCTCCGGTTCACCTAAGCTGTGTGTGAATTCGTGCAGCTGCTGAAGCTTGGAGCAGGATTTCTGGTGTCCCCACCACGGGCTGAGGATTGCCTGATGTGCAGAGATGAGAGAATCACCAGCTACAGCAAAAACCTAGTCTGCTCCTCCTAGCCAGCACTTGGCTGTTAATAGTGGTCAGAGCTTGCTTAGGGACTCTTCTCAGCTTAATGCTGCCAGCTAACTTGCCTATTGTTGTGGCCGACTTGGTGGCACAGATGAAGCTCAGGTTCTTCTGAGTTCTTCTGCAGACCTGTCCTGAGGGATGGGGCAAACCTTGAGCCATGAGTCAACCTTATCTGACTTAATGTCATGCAGATTTGAGCCACTTGAGGCCCTTTCTAGGAGGAGGATGGGATGAAGAGGCAGAGAAGTGGAGCCCCAAGACAGGGCGAAGACAACAAAAAGATTATAGAACCCCAAAGGTTATAGAAAGAATAAGCAAAGCAAACCCCCTTGGCCTTCTGCTGCCTCTGGCCTCATGATTTTGAGATTCCAATGAACTCAGTGGCCAGGGACAGATAAGGCACAGTGGGCAGAAAGCAGAAGTTCCTTTTTCCTTGAGCCAAAGAAGCAAGGATGCCCTGAAACAGCATCTCTTGTGCTGCATGAAATAGATACACAAAAGGAAAAGGCAGGAGCATACTTTTTGCCCTCATGTTAACAGCATGAAGCAGAAGTTGTAGGTATTTGTTGTATGTCCCACACTCAGTCCTGCCCAGGGCATGGCAGCTCTTGTCACAGCTCCACCTCAGCAGAGTGGAGCCTTACAGGTCTTTCACCATGATATAACCTACAGATCCCATCCCAGCTCAGACTTCTCTGCTCCCAGCACAGCACAGCCTTCACTGCTCCCACCCCAGCACAGCTCAGCCCTCATTGCACTTGCCAGGTGAAGGTTTGCCTGGAAAAAGCCATGAGCGGTCTCCTGTGTGTGCTGCCTACAGGTGTAGCATTTAACTTGACTTGTCATTTATGTTCTTGACATTCTTAATTCAGGGCAATATTTAACAGCAATGGCTTAAGGACACTTCATTTCCACTCCTAAATATCACTTTCTCCAGGATGAGTTGATGGTATCTCATGTATAAGCACAGTGCTCTCATCAAATAGGAAAAGAAATGTTTCTGTAGGTAGATGACAGCCAGCTGTAGAATCTCTCTTCTTTTACAGACAATGTGGAAATCTTTAGCTGCCTAAATGCTTCTGGGCTTTAACCATGTCTGAGTGCTCAGTGCTGAGTGTTCAGTGCACACAGGATGTTTAGGCACTGAGTAACCTCCTGTTTGTTTAGGTGGGCATCATCTGAAGGCTGCATCAAGATCTCACCGAGATGCTTTCACTCAGGGTAGCCTATGGGCAGAGCACACAGCACCCAAAAGGGAGTCACCACAGCCAGTGGGGAGCCTCCTCCTGCTTCACTTGGCTGCCTAGGAAGGCACACAGAAGTGGGAGGTGCTTGTACAGACAGATGCATGTCGATTTTCCTCTTTCTAGAGAGCCAAAGACACGGCGGTCCCTGAAGGAGATTATTTGCTTTGGTTCCTGGTGTGTTCAACTGTTTTTAGCATCCTCCAGTGGCACACCAAAAGGGAAAAGGATTTAATCTCTGTGGGGGCCTGTGAGTTTCACGCAGTGCTGGCTTCTGTGACCAGAGTTCAAAAGGCATTAATGAAAACAGGTTAATTTTTGCAGCAAGAGACCGGAGTATTGCACTGCCCCACGCAGCGACGTGAAGTGTCCCACAGGTAGCTGTGGGGGACTGGCTCCTGGGACCTACACAGAGTACAACACTATTTACTGCTTTAATTGTGGGCAAGAGCTGGTTGCCTGTGCTGGAAGCTGCAGGGCCCATTACAGCAGAAACAGGACAATTACTCAAAAGATTGTGCTTAATGTCTTTTATGTGCTTCATTTAATGCTTTTGCTTCCAGAGTTGTTTGTATTCCAGCCGGCAACAATTGGCAGCTGCAGCTGATTCACAGCACCTGGGCTGGAGGCTGTGCGCAGCGACGATGCATTTCTGCTGCCTGTAAACATGCCCTGGATCGTCCCAGGGTGTCACAGGATCTGAATCACCAGGAGAAGCAGAGAGACTTTATGCTGCCGCTGCTCCAAACACTGCATGCTGCAGCTGCTGATGGTGAGCACTGAGGTAGGGACAACCTGGCCCAGAGCAGAGGCATGAATGGGGCTTCCTATCACCCTCCTCCTCCTCTTCCTTCCCTAGGGAAGCCTGGGTGGTATGGTGCAAACAGAGTACCAGAGAGCATGGCCTACGAGCTCAGATGTCACACAGAGGGCTGAAACGTTGCCTTTTGGTGCCTGTTTCTGTCCCTGGAGCATGGCAAGGTATTAGACCTTGGAATAATCCCATCTTATATACAGATCTGTTTGGGGTCACCTCCAGAAACCTTTGTACTGCATCCTATTTCTTGCTGCAGCTCTGGGCGTTGGAGAGAGGAGCAGACACAATTCACTGCCAATAGTTTCTTAACAATTGTGACCTCTTCTAAATGGCTTTCAAAGCTGTTTTGACAGAAAGAGTATACAAATGTCTCTTGAAAGGCACTGCCATTTGTTACCTCAGATCGAAGGGCTTGAGCCCTGGGACGTGGGGTTCTGATGGCTCTCCTCAAGATGGCTTGTGCAAAGTGAAATGATTGTCACGTAGAGCTTCCTCCCTTCCATGGAAATTGAGTTCAGTTATCCCTAGCTATTTGCATCCCTGAAAACTGCTTGTGAAACAGCAGCCTCTGCCCCTGGCCCTGCCCAGCATTTCCATGCAGCCACCAGGAGTTGTTGACGTGTGGATGAGCACATGGTGACAATGTGAGCTACAGAACCCTATGAGAGAGGCTGGAAATAAAAAGAGATCTCCAGATTCAAGCACAAAACTTCCTGCTTTGTTGGCCCAGCATGAGGGAATCCTGATTCCTCACTTACCTGCTGTGTTGCAATATTATAACTCAAATATGCTCACATAAGAGCTTATTGATTGGAAGAATCACTGTCTCCTAGTGCAACACTTAATCAGGCTGCTGGTTTGAAATCTGTCCAGGGACCCACAGTAGAACCTTTCCTAATCCATCTGTTGAAGTCTCAGATGGTTTCAGTGCTCCCCTCACTCACCAGCACTGCTGGAATGTTAGTGCTTTATGATTAAAGGATATTGTTGTTCTTTTCATCCATCATCCTGCACTTTGCTATTAATAATACAATTTGTTCTTTGCTTCTTTCTTTTGTTTTTCTTACTTTTTCCTTCCTCTCCCACCCCTTCCCTTCCCTTTTGGCTGTTTCCTTAAAGAGCTGTTTGCATTTTCTGTTCCTCTCTGGCTTGCATTTCTTCCTTCAAACAGGTAGCTTTCAGCAACTTAAGTTAGATGGGCAAAAAAAATAAATGGCATCAGGTCTTGCTGGGAAGTGTGCACTGCCTTTCAAGTGTTTGACAAGTGAGTGGGAGAGAGACAAAAGACAATTAAGACAAGATGCGAGAGAGGGAAAGATGGAACTGCAACAGGAGATGCCAAGCTGCAGGAAACTCTCTGTGACTCCAGAAACACGAAGCATTGCTCTGTGCTCACAGTAATATCTAAAAGGTGCTTGTTTTTAACATCCCTTTGTGATGATATTATGGGGGAAATCTTGGGATTAATTTCTACTGAGACATGTTAGAGCCATGAAAAGGTTTTGCTGCTTGTAAAGCAGCTGAGCTGGGTTTGGATGTAGCTGCTGCTTGGTGACATTTCAAACAACACAAGGAACCTTCCTGAGGTTTTGAGCTCTCTCCAGAGAAAAAGGGACTCAAGCGAAGACAACAGCAAGTATTTAATGGCTTTTTCCTTTACAGGAGGATAAAGAGTAATGGGTGTTAAAGGAGACTTATTAATCAGCTGCTGTGGAAGGGCAGGTAGCAGCTTGGGTCGAAGGGGACAAGTGTCAGCTGCAGAGCGTCTCTGCCTGGGACAGCAGCCGCGGGAGGAGAGCCTGGAGCGCGCCAGGGACGCTTCGCATTCAGCCCACGGCCCTGCGGAGGGATGACAAATGAGCCCTGTCTAGAGCTCTTACCTCAGCACCCACTGGCGAAAGGAAAATGTGAGCTTGGGAGCAGGGCTCTCTGAGGCTGAATTTTGCCTGTTTTTTTTTAGCTCTGCAACAGGCCTCTGGTGGTTCCAGGTATTGATTGCCAGAAAGCAATCTGTGCAGCTCTGGGGGCACGCCAGCCCCACTCCTGGAGTCCACTGCTGCCTCTCCAAGGACACGCTCAGCTCCTGCACTGTCCACACCAACCCACCTGTCAGCTCTCCAGCTTCCCTGTCTTTGCTGAGTTCCCTCCTTGTGGGGAGCACAGCTCTCTTAAACACCAGCAAACACCAACCATTGCTGCTCTAGAATGTTCTGCCAATGTCAAAGAGTTTTTTATCCCATTTTTTAAACCCTCATTTTTCTTCTGTAATGATTATTTGATTCTGTAATGATTATTTGATTATTCCATTCCTCTGTTGAGACTTTTACATCTGCCACACAGCTTTGCTTTCTCTCCCCAGAAGCTTTCTTCCTCTCCTGTGCATGGTTTTGGGTGTTTGGTTGTGTGCTTGCTTGCTCTTTTTAACGTTTTTAAGATGTTTCAGTATGCAGAACAAACACAAGAAGAGTTAAAAACTGGCGCAGCACAGGAGAGACTCAAACCCAGCATTGTGCAGAGGCAGGACAGGGAGCCTGAGATTCCTGATGAGTTAAGGAACCAAGAGATACAGCTGGGCAGAACTGGTGGCCAGACTCTAGTCTCTCTGAATTACTACTGTTGCCTTCCAAACATCTGTAGGGTTTTGTAGATAAACAGAAGAGGTCAGGAAATGCTGCATCCCCCTTGCTGTCCTGGCTGCCTTTGGTGCAGGGGTGACAGAGTGAGCAAAACCAAACGTTGGGTACTTAGTGAAAGGTTTTGAAGAGCCATGCAGTCCCTTACTGACACAAGCCTACGGGAAGAATTCTTGGCCCTCCTTTTCTGCTCACTTGTTTGTGTTAACTGGAAGCAAAGACTTAAACCTGGTTGGTAGTCTTAGAAGCGTGGTGAAGAAAGCAGTGGGGCAGGGTGGGTGTGGTAGGTCAAACAAATGGCCTGGTGATCTGGTTTAGCTTTAGGTAGTCCTGTGAGGAGCAGGGAGCTGGAATCAATGATCTTTAGGGGTCCATACCAACTCAAGATAGTCCTAGTCTAGTCTGAAGACACCCACTGGACTCCTAGTCCAGTCTGAAGACTGCCGAGGGCTAACCTCAGTGGGAAGATATTCTCATATCATGGCAGAGTCAGAAGCTGGATGAGACTGACTTGCTGTTGGCCCTGTCCTGCAGGTCACCCAGTACCAGGGTGTGGGCTGACTGACATGGAGAGGACAAAGAGGAGGAGTAGGAACAGCGCTGGGCCCAGGGAATCAACAGCACTGAGCTGCTCTGGTCTTGCCTAGAATGGAAAATAATGAGGTGAAGCTGAACAAATTTGTCTTGATTTGTCTTCATACAGAACTGAACCATTCTAAATCTGCACTAATGCCTGACAGTGACCCAGGCAGTGACTGTGCTCTTAGGGGAGAAGCCTGGACGCAAGGGTTGTGTCCCCAGGGTATGGTCAAGGAAGGGCTTTCAAAGGATTGTCTCCAGTAGGCTGTGCACCATCCTGTGTGTGCAGTGCTCACCTGAAAAGCTAATTCTGCCTTTGTTACATCTGATTCTGCTTTCTCCTGCAGTGAACTGCAGTGGCTACCTATTAATAGATTTTGTTTTCAAGCTGCTGCTTGTTTTCCTCTTCCCTTCTCCTTCATGCCATCACTTTAAGACTCCAGAGCCACAGACCAGAGTGCTTGTGTCGGATGAATACATTTGACAGGAGTTAAGTCTTCTGGGCATTGCAGTAGGTTTTCCTCATCTTGGCATGTGAAGACTCAGTGTTCTTTGACACCAGTAGCAGAGGATGTGAGCACAGCAACTTCCTGGGCATTGGAAGTGTCAACGTAAGGGAAAACCAGCAGAAGTCAACAGTGTTGAGGTAATTTCCCCACACCATGCCATGAATTGAGCCAGCTCCTGCTCCTGTGAATTCTGGCCTGACAGAGCTTCCCTCTTTGTTGCTAAATATCACACAAATTGTTCTGTCAGGACCAAGGCTCATTCAGGCCCCTCGTGTAGTAAAGTAAAAATATAACTCTGATGCTCATGTTTGAAACTTGAGCATAAGTTAGCCAAAAAAAACAAAGGGAAAAAAAGAGTGAACCTCTCCAACAGGCCAAGGCTGCAGTTTGGAGGTTCATTTTGCAGAACATCATGTAGTCAATGCTGTTGAGAAGAGCTGAAGGCAAAAGATATGTAGGGCACAAGCACTAAAAATTGAAACTCCTCCTGCCACGAAGAGGCGTGGGCTTTGTGCCAGCTCCAGAGACAGCAGTGGCAGCAGCAGCCTGCCATTTTTACTCTGCTTTTACTTTCTGCTTTCCTCATCTTTTTATGTACATTTGACTCCTGAGAAAATGAAGTAAAACACACGGTGCTGGAGCGGCTCGCGTGGCTTCTAGCTCAGATTTCCCACTGCTACTAGAGTTAGTGCTGCTTAGAGCCCAGAGTCAGGAAAAGTCCTGGGTGGGGTCAGGTTAGGGACTTCTGTTCCCAGGAGTGCTGATAGATGAGCTTCTTGTGCCCAGCTGAGCTTTTGTTGAGGTGCTTAAGAGCAAAAGCATCTGAAGGGCTGGGCTCTGGTCTGTGGAACAAGCACCAGACAAGAGGAAGTGCTCTGCAGCACCAGAGAGCTTCCACTCTGACATGGGCTCACCAGGAGCATTTCTGCACCTGAAGGGCTTACAAGTGGGCACCCGGGGAAGTGTGACCTCCTAACGTTGGTCTGCACAGCATCACCTTTCTCTGCTTCTGTTTGGAATGTCTAGGAATGGATTCCCATAAACACACACCCATTTCTGTAGGATCCCACTCAGGAAAAGCATTGACTTCAAAGTGTGAAGAACCACCAAGGTCTTGATTGTATTCAAGGAGTGAAACTCGAGAGTCAGGAGTGACTCGATCCACTGTGGAAAGAAGCTGCTCACTGTGGCTTTCCCTGTGTTTGACCATTGCCCAAGGACCCATCTCTGACCCTTGGGTTTACCAGGATAAACCTCATCTTCCTGCAAGGAGGGCTCCTGAGCTTCTGCTTGCACCCCTTCAGCCAGTGCTGTTCTGCTGCTCCTGTCTAGGTGGATTCATTTTGACTCCAAATTTGATAAAGTCTCTTTCCCTCCAGGTGATGACACTTCAATGTTTTAAAAGGGCTTCTCACAAAGATCTTCTTGTCCTCTTAATCTCTACTCTAAACATCATGGAGTTCTCCCTACTGTAGTGAAAAGAACAGGGCCAAATGGTGGACTGATGAAGGAAACCCAAGAAACCTGGAGAACTCATTCCTGGGAAAGAGTTTCAATATTTCTCTCTTCCTCATAAATATTATACAGGATCAGCTCTTGGAAGTAAATAAAATGTAATTACTATTGATGCTTTACAGAGTGCTCAGCATCTCTAAATGATAATCCAGGCTTAAATCTTTGTATAAACTCATCTGAGTCATTTCACCTTAATTAGTCTGTCCTTTGTTTGTGTAACAACCTATGCTGACTCTTTTTTTTAGGCCAATTGAATACACAGAGTAGAAGGAGCTGCAAGCAGACCGTTCTAAGAGCGATTAACACAGCCCTGGCAGTGCTGTTCAGCTGCTTCTGGTGTGAGAAGGTTGGCCTGGGGGGTCAGCCTGTGCAGGGGGTTAGGGTAGGACGTGCAGGAAACCACCAGCCCCTCTGAGGCCCTTTCTGCTGGTAAACTGTTGGTGCCATTTCTGACTGGAGAAAAGGCACCTTTAGTTTCTCTGCTTGCGACGGCATCAGCTTTGTGGCAGCATTTTCAGGCTAGAGAAAGCGATGAGTGACCGTTTCCCCCTCCAGCCTCCACATTCCCTTGCCCCCCTGCCACCCTTTCTCTTGTCACTGGAAGAGCTGTAGCCAGGCTTTCTGGCAGAGTGCATCATCCCCAGCTTCCCCACGTCCTGCCTTGAAGTCGCTTTTGTCTGTCTCCATTACACCCATGTGCAGTGACACACTGTGCCTGCACAGTGGGAGCCTGCCGCTCTGAAGAGGCTTTCCAGCACTGCTTTTTAAACTGAAATCATTACAATCTTCAATAGCTACTTGGATTTGAAAAACTAGCACATTATTATTCTCTGGACTGTCTGGATGTAAAAAGAGGCTATTTTCTTCCTTCCTTCCCTTTTTTTTTGGTCCCTGGGTACACATTGCCCTTACACCCAACTTTACTTTGTTTGGATCTCAATTGCAAGCTGCAATTCTGATGCCGTGTGCTGTTTGTGTTTGTCTTTCATGTGGGGCTTTGCATGATAAATGCCAGCTCTCTGTCAGGGAGATTTGTATGTCGGTTACACCCAGTGCTGGGGAGCTGCACACCCTTGTGTGGGTGCAGTTATCAGAGCTGTTGTTAGCAGTGGCACGGCGCAGCGCTGTGCGGGTGCCTTACCAGGACACTGTGCCATGTGGCGGAACAGGTGTCTGAGAGCAGGCCTGCGAGTCTTGGGTGCATGGCTTCAGAGGGCAGCCAAGTTACCTCATCTCAGGTAAGCCACAAGCTGGATCTCTTGCACCAGTACAACATTATCCCAAGCACAGGGCCATGGTTAGGCTGATTCCTCATGGGACACAACTGGCAAGGGGAGGAGAGCTCGGGGATACCGTCAGCGCCTGAGGTCTGTGCTGTGAGTGAAATGGATTAGGAAGGGCTTGCCCAGAGGCTGCTGGCTCTGTTTTGTGACTCTTTCTCCAGAAAAAGGGCTCTGAACGAGGGACTGTAGCCAGGAGTGCTCATGGATTGCAAGTGTGGATCAAGCTTGGCAGCTAAGAACTGCCCAGTTTGGAAATGATCAAATGTCTCAGCGACAGCAGCAGATCTGCAGGAGATACTTCAGTGCCTTGCTTTGTCTGCCTTGCACTCAGCAGCTCCATATGCACATGGCTGAACCTTCCGGAAAGGCTGATCTGGATGTAGGTTCTGGCAGTGTCTGTCACCATTCTGATGAGCAACTGTCAATTGTCCTTGCTGTTGGAAGTGTGAGCCTTGTTTTCTCTCTGCTCTTCTCTGACTCCCAGAAGTCACATCCCACAAGGCCTTTTCCAGACTGCAGAAACCTTTCTGCTGGAGCTTCTGGGTTTTGTGTGATTAATTTCTGTCTTGGCTTTCCTAGCTCCTTTTGCCGAGGAAAAAACTTCCTCAATGTCCAGAATAAAAGGCAGGTGCCACAGAACTTTAGATCTCCTCACAGCTCTCACTAGTTCATTGGAACTGTAAGTGACCCAGCTCTAGCTTGTTGGATTCCAAAGGTATGCGAGAGGTGTGAAGCACCTTTAGCTCCCGATAGCATCAAAAAGGTGACGTTAGGTAGAATCATTTATCCTGCACAAGGCACACTTGGGGCACAGCTGTTCCCTCAGTCCCGTGTGCAACTCTGCCTGCCAAAGCGAAGAGCCTGCACCAGCTGAAGCAGCCACACGCTCCTGCTCCCCTAGGGCTCCGCCGGCTCCGCTGCAGGCAGACTCGGAGCAGGCTTTGCTGAGCAGCAGGACTGCTCTTTGCAAAGATGATGCATTTAAATATGAAAAGTAACGAAGCAAGCATGGCCAAGTGTGGTTTAGTTGGAATCTAATTTTCGTAGCCTGTTTTTTTTTTTATAAATTAGAGATAGAAATCTCTATTGTAAGCACAGAAAGAAAAGTAAAGGACAGGTAAAGAAGATGGCTGCATAAATTAATCTGCATCTGCTGGAGTTATTAACATCACAAAGCTACACGGTGGAGGTAAATGCCTGACCTCACTGCAGTCAGGGATGTGCTGCTGCCTTCAGCAACCTAAGATTTTCTTCTCGATTTGAATTGGGTGAGCCAAATTCTTCTCGTGCTCCGTTCAAGAGCACAAATGCAGCTGCAAATATAAACTCAAGGCAGAAAAATGACTTCTCATCACAGAGAGGCCAGGGAGGGGAGCAGGGGAAGAGGAAAATGTGGCTCTGCTTTGGTTCTGTTGAGTTCTATGTGAGGACAGGGAAGCACCAAATCCTCTTGGACAGGCAGGAACAGTCTCACCTTTTAGAAATGATCATGTGGAAGGAAGCACTGGGAACAGGTGGGAAGGGCTGGGAAATCCACTGCAGGGCATTTTCTGACTTGTTTGCAGGAATTAAGAGGTTTAGAACCACACTGCTTACCAGTATGCCCCCAGTGCAGATACTGTCAGCTGGGATGTTCTGCCGACGGCAACCGCAGGGAAAGCTTTGTGGTGCTGGAGAAGGCTGTGGCTGCATCATCCTCGTTTCTGCTTGGTTGGGGTTTTTCCTTCACACAGACGTTTAGGGATACAGCAGTGCAGCAGAAAGCCTTAAATGCTGAGGGAGAGAGCTGGGAGCCTACCCAGCAGAGGCAGCTCCCAAAGCCCTTCCTGGGTCCTTTCCTGGCAGGGATTTATGGGTGGGCTTTTCCAGCTCTCTGTTCTGAATGGGTAGGTTGGCTGGTTAGAGGTAGCATCCTGGAGAAAGGCAGGGTGCCCTGAATGCTGCTTCATTTCTCTTCTATTAGGCAGGAAAGTGAAGGGAAGCATTTTTAGGGTAATGTGCTCAATATTTTTTCCAAGCAGCAAAAGCCTTTTGCTTTCAGAAGCCTGGATAATTTCCCAGTGAATCATCATTAATGTCTCTGTTTATGTCACTTTATCATGACTTGGAATATGAAGTAACTTCTAATAATTCCCCTTTCAGCTCAGGCCTGCAGAATCTGTGCTTGCAGGGCTGGAATCACATCCAGAGCCAGCCCACACTGGGCGAGTGCTGTGAGTGCTGACAGGGCAGGGCAAGGGGAGGCTGACCAGGGAAGGGCTGCACACACAGGTAGTGCTGGCTGATGAAGCCATGCACACACGGTGAAGAAAGCACACCTGCTAAAGCAGGGGTTTAAACAGAGAGGAAGGAGCTGTGACTAGCTCCAGAGGCTTCTGAAGTTCCCTCTCCTCCCAAATGTCACTGCCACAGATTGTCTTGGCAGCCTCATCCGTAGTGTCTGCTCCATGCATAATGATTTCCCTTTTTCCTGCCTTCCCTGAGCAGTTTTTGCCTTTCCAACTAGTTACTGTTACCACCATTTAATAAGGAGGCTTTCCTGGGCTCTCTAATCGAAAACTTGCTTTTATCTTTCTTCATAAAAGAATTGAAATGGCTTCTCTCAGGTCTCTGCAGCCTCTGGGGAGATAAGGACCCTGCGGTTAACAGGATGAGAGATTTTTGTTTAGAAATTTTTATTTAGACAATGAAAAATGACCTCTGTAAACTCAAAGCTATCTTATTTTGGGGCTTTAGGCTTCTGGCAGATAAATCAATTGGGCCCTTGGGACAGCGAAGGAAAAACCTTTGCAGTAACTGTGTCAGGACAACGCAATAGATTTGTTGTGAGGATGCAGTTGTGGTGAAGGTGGAATGCACTTAAAAATAAATATCATTTTATTTTCTATAAAATATTCAGGATTTGTCTAGGAAGCTTTTCAGCTGCCACAGGAAAATATTTTTTTGTTTGATATAAACTTGAGAAAAGGCCTGATTTCTGCTGGGAAGGCAGCAGCAGAGGGAGGTGAGCTGCAGGGGTAGCAATGAAAGATGAGTTAACAATTAAATATTCAGTTCTGGAACAAAGCGCTTGGGAGGGTTTATTTCCCCTATTTCTCTTGTAAAACAACTCCCCTTTTCAGCAGTGTGAAAGCCTCCCTTCTCAAACCCAAACTGCTCTTCCTTCAGTCGTGGCTGTGAAGGCTTTAATTAGAGCTGGGCTGAGGCCACGGCTGCTCTGGAGCAGCACAGCACTCTTCACGCCTAGTGGGACCCCAAAGCCTTTCTGACCCTCGCAGCCTGAGCTTGCGTGAGGTGTTCGTGCTGCAGAGCAGGTGTGGCACTTTGCTGTGTGCTCTCTGCCTGTCTCATGCAGAGCAAAAACTTATGCAAACTGCAGCCTTGAGAAGGGAGTGGAGCAGAAGACAGGCGCAGACTGAAGGTGTTGGTGCGAGGGGCTTGAGAAACACACACAAGGTGCAGACACGAACCCTCACTGCAGCTGAAATAAGAACTAATGCATGTGGGGAGTGTGGTGCAGAGTAAAGAAAAGCAGAGAGGGGTCTGTGAAAAGCAGAAAGGGGCCTGTGAAGCTGTGACTACCCTGGTGCACGTGCTCAAATTCCTTGGCACCAGCAGCAGGCTCCACAGCTGCTGCAGAGAAGCAAAGGGTGCTGAGGAGGCTGCCATTGGCATCCAGCTCCAGGTGCAGCCAGGTTTGGTGAGGTGTCTGGCAGTGGTAAACGCCTCCAAACTCTTCATCTCTGTCTCTGTGGTTAAGCAAGGCTTGACACAGGATGATAATGAGGTGAGTGGGTTTGGACTTACATCCTCTTGGGTCCTGTTATGTTGTTTACAGTACCAAAAGGACCCAGGTTCCCAGGTCTAGTTCTGTTGTTTTAGTGACTTCCTGGAAGAGTCATACTTTGTAATCATCAAACTGATGTTTCCAGGCATGTTTTCCGTTTTGAAGGCATGATGTTAGTAGAGACGTCTCTACTGATGTTAGTAGAAGCAGAAGAGAACTCCTGTGGTGATCAGAATCTGAAGAGTCCTTCTAGACTTTGTGTAATGTTTACTTACTTTGCTTGCCCTCAGAGGTGGAGCTCCCCTGCAAAGGGCTGGGCACCTGCTGGACATCCTGCTGGACAATTTGTGTTCTGGTTTCCCTCCTCTGGCTGATGTGCTGCAGCCCAAAGGCAGTGCTTGTGCTAATGTGAGGCTGTGTCGATGCTCAGACTGGGCTTAGCCTCATGCTGCTCTGTGTAAGCCCCAGCCTGAGAGATGCTTTGCTGCTGAACCTCACCAGCACCACCTCTGTCATGCCTCTACAGCACAAGGGAAGTGCTGGGAGGCGTTGGTGTAAATGGTGATGGAGCTCCTCAATGCAAGCTGCTTTCTGCTCCTGAGCTTTGAACTAAGAATTAGCCAGGATTTGGTTTCCCTTTCCCCTTGGAAGCTGGGTGCTCTGTAACACAAATGGCTACTGGGAAAATGCTTCCCTGGGCCTCCTTGTCCCAAACCAAAGAACACATAGTGGACTCCAACATATAAGACAGCAAATAATTTCCTTTTAAAACATTTCTTTGCAACCAATGTGTGCTGTAAGATACAAGAATTTGTCTAGGAGAACATTTAGCTTCCTGGATTCACCTGATCTGGGCCTTCGTGCTGCTCATGTCCACATAACTCATCCTTTACAGTCGCAGACTGATGTGACACAGGGTAATAGAAGGTGATGCATTGCCTGAATTTAAAGGAACAGAGGCTGCTCCAGGACTGGCTGTGCAGCGTGAGATCCGTATCGGGTTTGAAACAAAGCTACCCAAGCAGACAGAGCAGAGAGATACCCACAGCCCCATTAATCAGGATGGAGCCTGCCGCTGCTGCTCGCGTTGCTGCTTTGGCTCCTCTCCGTGTTCACCATCTAATGCTGTTTGCTTGGTGCCTTTTAAAGTGAGGACAAATGCACAGCGTTACTTGAGAAACCATTTACAGATCTTTGGTCCTCTCTGGTTTTTTTTATTTCAGTGGAAGAAATCAGATTTCTCTAACCCCAAACACCCTGCCGGAGTTGTAGACCATCAGGATGTCTACATAAGCTTGAAGCTGTTAGAATACAAAGGAGTTCTTTGTTGTGTGCTCTCTGCATGCAGGGACAGGTACTGCCACGGCTTTACGTCTGACAGCATCTCCACACGTGGCATTCCTGCAGAACCTGCCCTGCCGTCACTTGCAGGGAACAGAGACTCTTGTTCACACCTCCTTTGACGCTAATAAACTGCTTGGATCTGAGCTCTCCCAGAGCAGCGCATCTCCTCCTTGCCAAAAGGCCAGTGCACTTTGCTGCCGTGCGCAGAGATGCTCCTAAAGACTGAGGGCTTTTATAATCCCTGTGCACACCTTATGCCAGAAGAAGGCTTTCTGCTAATGTCCTCAGTCTTCCCCTCTGGAGCCTGCTTGAGAATTTGGGCAGAAACTCCAGGCAGCCCTCAAGTGTCTTCTGAATGAGCAACCACCAGTACGGGTGGTCTGCAACAATCGCTCACAGCTGCCCGTGGCTTCTCATCAGCTTCTCCTTTCTCTTTCCTCAGTCCAGTCTAGTTGTGCTACAGCCCTGTGCTAGGAGACTCAGTGGGAAGGCCACCTTCAGCTGTGGTGGTCTTGGCAGAGTACTTCAGCAAGCTGCTGGTGATCACAAGTGGAGTGTGGACTTGGCTTAAGTCTCAATCCTTGTGTCAGAACTAGCAGGGAAGAGAAAGTCTCTTTCTGAGGCTTTACAAAAAGCCTTTCCAAACATGCATGTTTTTGAACACTGATTTGACAGGACACTGCTCCTTCCCTTCATGTAGGAATACCACACTGTGCCTCCTCACTGTCCCACGACCTTCCATCATCTCTCCCTTGCCATGCAATGTGCTTTAAAAGATCCTGGCAGTGTGGACTTCTACATGGGGCTTCCATCAAAGGAGTCAAAATCTGAACCAGGCAAGCATCAGCACTGTTTGCTCACAAGAGCAGAACTTTTGGGTTTTTTTAAGCTGTCCAAATGTTGTTTGGACCTTTCTGCAGAGGTCAATAGCAGAGAGCTTGATCTTTAGGTAGCACAGATGCTGCAGCTCCCAAACAAGCAGGCTGTGTCTGCAGAGAGGCTTCACAGCCATGCATTTCAACATGCCTTAAATCAAATTCGTGCTGTGACATTGTGCATGATAGAAAGTTTTAAAGCCAGACACCTTCTAGCGATGAGAACTTCAGAAGCAAAGCCTGCTGAAACCATCTGAACTGCTTCAAAAAGAGCATCCTGCTCTCAGGGATCAGCTCTTTTTCCCAGGTTTGAAATTCTAACCTGGTAAATAGCATCGACAGGGGACTTTTCCCTCAACTCTTTGGGAGAACCCCACAGATATGAGCATCTTCAAAGCAGGATCTGTTAAAAAATGTAACAGTCTTCAAAGGGGAAACACCACCCTCAGCAATCTGAAGTTCTTTAAAGTGGGAGCCCACCAGCACTGTGAATCCTCGGAGGAGCAAGTCCCAGAGCACTGTGAAAATTTGTAAGAGAACAGCCCTCTCTCCCCAGTACCCAGTGGGCTCTGATTTTCCTTTAAGAGGACTCTTACATGTGTACATTTGTAATTACAGAAAGGGTCTTATTTAACCAGAGCCCTGTAGAACTCTCTTGCTTTTAAAAACAAATATTGATTAAAAGAAAAGAATGACAGAGGAAAACAATTTGACTGGGCTGGTTTCCTTTCTCTTCTTTTATTTATAGCTGATCTCAATATAATACACCAGGAATGCTGGGCTCCTGCCTCCTTTGATCTCTGCAGCTCGCAGTGTTCTTCAGGAGATGTGAGGAAATCTTCTGAGGGCAGTTGTCCACTGGTACTGCTGGTTAACTGGCAGGCCAAAAGCTCTGTCAGGAGGCAGTTAGCTCTTCTGTACCATTGCTGTGTGCAAGGAGGTGCTTCGAGGCTTGGGGGTCCCACTCCCCTCCTTGTTCTCTGGCACTTTGCTAGGTAGGAGTGGCTGATTGGGATGTGAACCTCATTAGCAATTGTCACAAGTACTGTCCAGGCATGCTGTGAGTGTCCAGGTAAGTTGGGCAATGGAGCCAGCTGCCATGGTGGCCAGGAAGGGAGAAGTGCTGGGCTGGTTTGGGCTACCCAGGTGTGCCTGGGTATGTCTAGCTATGAATGCAGGCATGTCCAAGCAGGCCTGAGCTTCTGAGGGGTTGCTGGGGAGCAGAAGAGCCCTGTTGTGCTGAGATGCAGGCTGGTTTGCCTGTGTCAAAGCTGCTTTCTGAAGTCAGTTCCTCAAATCCCAGATCAGAAGAAGGGTTGTAGGGTTGTGTCTGCAGGCTTTTGTCTCATCAGCCAATAATGCAGCCACGAGCACCCCTGGGGCTGTGAATGTGTCCCCTGAACACTGGTATTTGTTAGCAGCGTTTCTGGCTTGTGACAGATACCTCCACACCTGTGGGAGCAAACTCGTGGTGCTCCATTCATGCATTTCTTAGCTTCTCTCCCTCACAATGCCCTATGATTTATGGTGCCTAATGCAACTGTAAAAGCTGAGCCTTCCATATCTTGCATTTAGCCATGTCCGATGCTTCGATTCCCTGCTCTAAACTGATCCGAACATCTCTGCCAAGAATATGACGTCTCGTGGTGGCCTCATCCTCTGCTGTTGGGAGGGAAAGACCTCTAGCAGTAAGTGATAAACATCTTTACATTTCTTCGGGGGCTGAACAGTCTGATAGTTGTCAATTTCTTCTTAGTGGAAATAACATCTTCTGTTTGGAGTTAGCTGGTTGTGTCTGGCGATGGTTGAGGCTGATACCAGCAGACACATTTATCCCCCAGCAGACGAACTGTGCCTGGCAGGGAAGCACTGGTGGCTGCAGCAGCACCAGTGGGTAAATCCACCTGCACACACGAGGAGAAGCATCAGAGACCAGTCAAGGGATGTTTTGACAGGTCTGGGCAGGTCGCAGTGAGTCTCTAGTTGGAGGGCTTTCCCTGGTGAGCCCCAGCAGCTAGGCTCTCCAGCCAGATGTGGCAGTCTTTCACTAACCCTTTTTCCTATCATTGAGCTCAGGTGGCAGAATTTGATAAAGGAGAAGCTAACTCTGCTCAGAGCAGGATTTCCATTGCTGTCAGGCTCTCAGGGAGTCTGGCTGAACCTTTGCCCCACAGGTGAGCCCAGACCTCAGAGATATGAGTGTAGGCACTGAGGTTATTAATATTTCTGCTCGGTCAGATCTGGTTTTGGGGATGAAGTCTAAGAAAAACGACAAAATTAGCAGTGGTGTGTCTTAACATCTCTGTTAAAAAAGAAAGCTTAGATCACTTGCTGGAAGCATTTGTCCTCTGGATCCTGCTGGAGCAAACATTCCCTAGGAACAGCACAATAGTCATGGGGAAGAAAATTTTCAGTGCATAGCAAAACAACTCTTAGGTTTTACTGTAGCTGTGTCACACTCAGTGGAGTTACACCAGAATCAAAGGCTGTGCTCAGCAGCTGGGAAGGGCTTTCACCACTGCATCCTGCTCTTCCTCATGCAAAATCTACAGAGATGTTGGCAGAGGAGCCTGCAGTCCCTGTGCAGAAGGTGGCTGCAGTGCCCGTGCAGAGGGTGGCTGCAGTCCCTGTGTTTTCCTACCCTTGTGTGAGCTGCTTCTAGCACAGCAGCCTTGAGCATGGCTGAGCAGGGCAGAGCCAGAACAAAGAGCTGTCACCTCTAAGCAAGTGAAATATTGGAGGCACTCTCTAATGTTCAGGCCCAAAAGGAAAATAAGAAGATTCCAAGTTTCCTGAATTCCATCCCAATTATATTTCATTTAATAACACTCAGTGAAATATCTGGTGGCAGGGGAAATGAAACTACATGATTTTATGGGATCATTCATCAAGAACTAATTGAAGCTTTCATAGAGTTTAGTGCTGATAAAACACTGTAACAATAAACAATAACAATATCCACCAGAGAAGGATTTGTTTTGCCGTGAGGAAAATGGTTCAGTTTCATCCTGGGGATTCCTGGTTAAAAGTCTCCAATTTAAAAGGGGATAAGCACAGGCTCCTGTGCATGATGACAGAGTGAGAGCTGTGGCAAATGTATTAGCATTGCTCCAGTGGAGCCCTTCTCATCGTGAGGCTCTACTATTGTGTGTGGCTGAGGGAGGATGCAAACCACCAACAGGGTTTTTGGAAGGTTCATTATTTTTAAGCAGCTCCCAAGTAGTTTTATGAAAAGTGAGTTACAGCCCCAGCAGGAGCAGCTCAGCTCAGGTGCTGCTCCTGAACTCACTGCTCTAGATTTAGTGAGCACAGAAGTCCTCTTCCTCCTCTCTGAGGGCTGGAGCTGGTCTCACAGTGGTGGGTGTTCAGAGCACTCACAGGGGTGATGTCTTGTCAGACCTTGAATTGTTGAGGTCCCTTCATTTCTGGTCTCTTTTCTCTGACCACAAGATTTGGGCAGTCCCGAAGCACCACAAAGAATATAAAGAATGTGTTACTTTGAGCCAAAGGGTGGAAAATGAATGTTTCCTCCATGGGCATTAAGAACCTGGGCAGACTTCCCGGGAGCTGGGGCTGTGGAAGGTGGTCACTGTGTCACTTCATATCTTGTCCTTTCGCCCTTCTGCTCTCTTGCAGTGCAAACTCTTCTGGGGTCAGCACGCATCTCACTGCCCATCTGCAGGACATGCTGTCCAGTGAGCCTCCCTGGGCAGCTGGAGCTTCTGCCAGCGCCAGAAAGCAAAATACATCTGCAGGTAAACGCCTAACCTGGCAAAACAGTCACTGGGTGCTCTGCTCTGGCTCCTGCCATGGGCACCATCACACTGTGTGTCCACAGGAGCTGCTCCTCTGGTTTGCAAGCTCCATCATAGTCCCACTGCCTGATCCCTCTGATCAGCTCGGAGGGCAGGGGAGGTCGTCCTGGGTCTGCTCAGGTGTTTTGCTTATTGGAGGTGTAAATGCATCTCCTTACACACACCCTTCTGGGGCCTCTGTGATAGTTTTTGTTTCTTAACCCACCATCGAACAACAGGTGGAGTCTCCTCTGTGTGCCTGGCAGCCACAGAGACAGAACCAGCAGGACCCAAGCTCCAAGGCAGCCTCCCCTTGACTGCATGGGCTGCTCCCAGCACCTCTCCAGCTCCAGAGACAGGCTCTGCTCCAGGAGAAGGCCATGCTGTGTATTTTGCAACCAATACATGCCCTGACATTTCTGCTTCTCAATTCCACACCGTCAGGTGGCTCTCCAGCTCAGTGGTACCCAGGACACAGGAGATGCTCTCCCAGCCACCTGCCTGCCCTGGGAGGCACAGGGCCAGCCCCCACCCTTCTGAAGGAAGTCTGATTTGTGCCTTGGGTGGTTTTCTAAGTCTGCTCTGTGTGTGTGTATGGAGTTGTTTGTGAACTCAAATTAGGAAGTACAGAAAAATGAGGTGAGTTCTGTGGCCAGAATTAATAAGGTCTCTCCAGTGACCAGTGCTGAGGCTGCCACTGAGTTCTCAGTGCTAGCAAAGGCATCCCCTGGAGCTTTGATTCAGGAAACCACTAAGGCATGTCACTAATTCCACTGATGCAGACAGGTGCCTAATAATTTGCAGGATGTATCAGGACTGCCCAATTGCTCTAAATTGAGCAAAGGCTTAAATGCTTTGCTGAATAAACCCTTGCCATTGAAATCAAACCATGGTAACCTCGCTGGAGTCAGCCACACTGAGCTATTACACAGTGAATGGGAAGCTCCCAGAAGGGTAGCTGCTGTGGCACTGCTAACACAGGCACTTGAGGAATGGAAGAGATCTCACCAAGATGTACCTCTAAGTCTAGAATATTCTTTTATGTGAAAAATAGGTGTAAAATTGTACATAATGAGGAAAAATGAGGCGCTTTTGTGTAAACTGCTCTCATGCACAAAGATGAAACAGAGAGAAACAATTCTTGGCTGCTTCTTGTCTGTGAGCATTCCAAGACTTCTGGACTGGGGGGTTCCTGTAGGAGCAGTGTGGAAGGTGTCTCAGGGCTGTACCTTTCTGTATTGTTAATAAATACCTTCCAGTCTCTAGTGCCTGCCATTTAAGCACTTTGAGCCCTCTGCATTTGAAGCTCTGCAAGTCTTACGTGTAATAACAGCAGCTTGTAGCTGCTCTGGCTGTGCTGTGCTGTTTGTGCCTGGCAGGACAGGAAGAGAAATTCAGAGCTGCTGTTTACTGATGCCATTTGCTAGCATCCAACTTCAGCTTGGTAACTCTGAACTGCCTTTGCTGCTGGGTGGTTTTCCCCCTAAGTGACTGCTATTTCACAACAGCACATTTCACTACACAGTCTTTAGATCTTTCTTAAGGCAAAGCAAGCTGTAAAGAGGCTCAGAGCACTGCACGTGTGCACCTTGGTGATCCTCCCAGCCCTACAAGCCCCCTGCATGGCTGCAGAGTCAGCTTTGCTGTTTGTTCTCAAGAGCAGACTGTCTGGACTGGGGAACCAAGGAACAGGAGCATTAAGCAGAGTGCTCTCTATACAGGGAATCTCCTGAAAAGCAACCAGCAATGGAATTTAGGGTTAAATGTACCTAATCCAGTTGTCAGTGTCTGCAGTGTTGATTCCTAGAGCTGAGCTTGCCATCCCAGACGCCTCCTTTACTCCAGGGTACTCTCATCTGAGTATTGCTCTGACTTGCATTAGGCAGATGCTTCAGGGTGCAACAACCTGCACATTGCAAATATCTATATTTAGTCAGATGAAACCCCCTACCTGGTGTCCTAATTATGTCCTTTCATTACAGACCTTTTGCTTCTCTACCCTAGGCACTGTCTCTGGGTAGGCACTGATGCTGCTCTTCAAGCATTTCAACTATTCTTCTGTGACAAAGAACAGTAACATTTGAGACAGTAGAGTAAGAGTCAAGGCAAATGCAGACAAGCCCTGGCCTTAGCAGGGAGCAGGATGGCTCCCTTTCTTCTGCCTAGGTCCTTCCACAGGGGCTGGAGCTGCCTGTGCTGCTCTTGTTTCTAAGAGATACCAGGATGCCTACAGTCAGGAATGAAACCCCATAGGAATAGAAGACAGAAGTAAAACCCTCTGCGTTCAATTGCAGACAGAGTAAGCAAGGAGACAGGACTAAAGAGGCTCCCTTTATTTCCTCAGTTATACCACAGATGGAGGAAGCTCTGCAGAAGATACCTGGTTCAGAAAAGTCTACAGCCCAGTCCACCATATAACAAAGAACTTCTCAGCTCCCCCAAAATGGCCTACAATATGCTAAACCCCAATAAACCATAACCAGGACCTGCCAGAGGAGCGGAGCAGATCAAAGGTTTCATCAGTCAGAGGCAGTGGTGTAGTTTGTTAAAGAAAGTGCAGATCCTACAGGGTGAGTGGGAAAAAGAACACTTGGGCCAGTCTCTGTGGCTGAGACCTAGTGGAAATGGTAAAATCTGGCTGCTGGTTCAAGCCTGAGGGCACGAGCAGGACCACAAAGCATGCCCCCAGCAGTGTCCGTGCTGAGAGCCCAGCCTGTTCTGCCGCGGACAGCAGCAGTCCCTTTCCAGGGGCCAGGGAGATGACAAACTCTCCAAGCAACAGCTAATCCACACCTTGAAGGCTCCCCTTGTACCTTTCTGACACCTACAGAACCAGCAAGGGAGATTAATAACACCTAAAGGTGTTAGGAATCAGCAAAGCTACAAGACACCACCACATCGAGCACCTCAGCCCTCCACATCCCACTCGCTTCTACATTGTAGCCGTTGAGCTACAGATTGATGCAAGAGGGAAGTTAGTGAGGAGACAGAGCTCCGTGTGTGCCTGGCTGCTGCTGGCACAGTCAAAGGACTGGTTTCAGCCATCACTCTAACACATCCCTGCCTTGATTTGCCTATCTGCGTTGTCGCAGACAGCTGAAAAGCAACTTCAGGTGGAACACTTTGAACTTCCAGTCTGAATTCCCTTGCAGCTAATTTGTGACCATCCAATTGTGTGCTGCTCTTTCTCTCATGGCTCGCTGGCCCCTCAGGTTCCCACGACCCCTCTGAACTCTTCTTTCCCCATGACATATAACAGCCTCTTCATTCAAATTTCCTCCTCCTTCTGCACGCTGCTGTGGACCTCTCTGCTGGCAAAGTGTCTGGATTGAACTTTTATTCCTTTTGGTCACTGTTTTACAATTTGCCTTCTGTTTCAAAAGGGAATTGGGCTAGAAAAGGCTTCACCAGCCTGGGAGCAAGAGGACTCCTTTATGCTGACAGTCCAACCAAAGCGGTGACTCCACTGCAGTGCTCTGCTCACTCTTCCAAGAGCTTCAATAGCAGGGACTGTTCTGGGACATGTGGCAGGGGCAAAACCCTTGAGAAGCAGTCACAAACAAATACACCTAGAGAACTGCAAATGCAGGAAGTGTTAAAAATGGTCAAATCCAAAGAAAAGCCAAAGGAAACCAACCAGGCCATTAAAACATCACAGCTAAAGCTCCTGTGTCGATCTAGCGGTGTGAGAGTGCTCCGAGCGTGCGGCCTGCTAACTTCAGCTGTCCAAAGCAAGGAGGAGCTGTCAAGGAGGTTCTCGTCAATCTCATCTAATGACTTCAGAAGCATTTAGCTGATCTGAGTGGCACAGCTGGATTTTCCTCCAACCCTTTCATTTGGAAGCTCTAATTTAACACTTAGAGGAAAACTCCTGCGTTGCTCTGTCAAACTTTGCCTAGATAAACACATTTTTTTTTAGGAAGAATTCTCCTGGTAAATAAAATTTCAAAGCAAAAAGGCATTACTGAGGGCATAGCTGCGCCAGCTGCATTAATTCAGGAGTAGTGGGGAGCGCATCCCACAGAGATGGTTCCACCAGGCCACCCTGACAGCTCAGCCTGCCACCGATACGCTGGGAGAGAGGCTGAGATGAGAGCAGAGCTCAGGAAAAAGAGTCAGAAAATTACATTTCCTCCCACGAGGGACACCAGGGTGCAACCCCCCACGGCACAGCCTGCAGAGCACCCAGCCACAGGTCCTGCGGCCAGGAGGCACCCAGCCCTTCACAGCAGCCACTGCAGCAGGGAGGGAGGAGAGCTGCAGGGCTCTGCAGGCAGGGGGGTGTGTGGATTTATGGGGGGTCAGAGGAAAGTGTGGGGGGCTTCATACCTGCCCCAGGTTCCAACAGACGCTGTGGAACAATGCCCATGAGAGGAGCAGGAATGTCAGCTCCTTCAGGAAGTGCAGGAGGGTTGGGAAGTACCAGGAAGAAAAGAGGGAGGACAATTCCTTGGGTGTAAGGTACAGACACTTTTAAAGTCCCTGGGAAAGAAATAGGTGCCCAATGTTTCTGTATCAGTCAGTGAGTAATTAATTACAACTACTTTATGACCACTGGGTGTAGCAGCAGACAATGCAGGAGACATCCTTCCAACAGCTTCAGTGAAGCTCTGGTCAGGTATCAAGAGCAAGAAGATAGTCCATGTTCAGGGACCTGGTCAGGATACAGAAGGATTAAGGTGAGGTTTAGGGTTCTCCTTCTGGTTGTGGTCTCTTTTGGCTTCCCAAAGCTGTCTGTAGCTACCTCAGGGTTCAGTGGTTTGTAGCTGGTGTGCATTTCTGAGTTCCTGGCGAGGAGGTGCAGGTCTAAGTTCTCAGACAGGTCACCTCACACAAAGCACATTTTTCTCTCTCTGTTTTTTTCACATGACAAAAATAGCATGCAAAATAGGGCATTTCAATCCAAATCTGGACTGCCAGAACAGATTGGTGATTTTGGTACTGCAGCAAAAACCTGATTGATTGTTTTGGTACTGCAGCAGAAACCTAACAAAGCAAAAAAACCCTGACAAAAGCCAAATCCAGATCTCTCCCTCTTCAGTATTCACTCAGTATCATAGCCCATGCCTGCTCTCTGTCCTCTGACCCACTCTCTTGCCTTTCTGACGTTTGGGACCTTCTCATGACTTTTGCAGTGACAGCTGAAATACACAGGCTTGGGTTTCTTCCAGCAGAGCTGCGTTGTTGTAATTCTGTATGGCTGACACACATTCCTGGTGGGATGAGTTTTCGGAGCCAGAGGCATGGCACTTTCCTCCTGAAGTAGAGAAATTAAAATGCTGCCACATTTCCTGGTCTCTTCTGCCTGTACAGAGGCGCTGAAAAGGCATCTGCCAAGGGGTATCAGCTCCCTGGTTACCAGCAGAGATTGCTACTGGTGTCTGAGGTCTCTCACCCTTGGGGGTGTGGTGCTGTGTACCTGCGGCAGCGCGCTCGGGGCAAGGGCAGCTCCCTCTGGAAAGCAGAGTTCAGTCTCCAGGAGGTTCGAAGCGGTCTTGAAGCAAATGCAGGACCCAGTGCTGACATTTCACACCTGCACCCTGCTTGCTATGAAATGTGAGAGGGTCCTGGGGCATTTATAAAGCGCTCCTGCATTTTTTGTCAAGGCTTTCAGGCTGACTTTGCTGCCCTACCCTTGCTGTGTAAATTACAAGACGTTACCTGTGGATGGGACAAGAGCCTTGTCTGAAGCTGTCTGCACAGCAGTGGGGCCCTGGGCTGGGAGCCTCACCCTGGGTGTTTCAGCGGCTCTCAGGAGTATTTTCTGCGTCCCCTGCCTTGCCAGGAGAAGTCTCTTGTTGAGGGGCTGAGGAAGAAAGCCTGCAGGCATAGGCTGCTCTGCTTCCTCATCTCCTGCTCTCGGCAGCAGAGTAATCTGATCGTGGAGCATTCATTTTAAGGGAAGCCTTTTGCAATTCCACGCTGAGTTTTTAAAGTAAGCTTTCAGACTGAGAGTGTTTGAAGCCTCCTGCACACGGGGATGTTACCTGGGATAGATTTCCTATCCTGGAAGTGTTTTTCATGCAAATTGCTTGGTAATTACATTTCCAAACTGCATTGATTTCTTATATGTCAATACTTATTAGAGATTAAATGTCCAATCCCTGTCAGCCAGGTGAGGATCTAGATCTGGAGCTCTTGTGAGGGATTGTTTTCTCAGGCAGTTGTGTTCTCAGGATGCTTCCTTTTTTCCTTTCTGCTGCTCCCTCTGCTCTCTGCCTTTGGCTAGCAGCTCTCTGTGTTCTCACTCCTCAGCTCTCTTCAGAAGTGATTCAGGGAAGCAGCTCAGGCCTCCCTCTGCAAAACTCCCACTGCAGGTTGAGAATTTATCTTACTTCTGCTAGGTGCTATAATTACAAGTTCCAACCAAAGTAGATCTTTGGAGGCACACGTTTGTGCCGGTGCCTTAGCAGGAATGCAAATGTTATGTATTTAGCATGCAAATGAAGTGAAATAAATACAATGTGTGGAGCCTGTGTTCCATCTCAGAAGTAATTGCAACGTGCAGCAAGGATTCAGCAGCCAGGTTGGAGGAGAGAGAAGCCACAACAACTGCAAGAGCTCTCATCTCTGTCTGTCCTCTCGTGGTCCTCCTGCCCTAGAAATACATTTGGCATGGATTTCTGTGCCACCTCTGCTGTATCTCACCGCCTTAGGCAGCATCACCTTTACAGCCTGTGCGGAGCAGGGGCCACCTGTTTGTGCTCAGGAGCCACAGGGTGGCTGTGAGCCAGGACAAACGCCCACGGTGCAGCAAACGGTGCTGCGGGAAGGGCTGCAGACAGGGTGCTGTGCAGCAAGTCTTTACTCGGGGTACCGCCAGCTTCTGGCACACCAGCAACCAGCAGAGGCTTGCGCTGGGCTGCCAAAGGAGCTGCTCCCTGGCACTGGCTGTGGGAATGTCCATTTGCTGCTGGACTCTAGCAGAGGGGTGGGACTGGCCCTTGCAGTTTAGCTGTGCTTTCTGCAGGGCCCATCTTCCTTTATTTCAGACCTGATGTCGACAGCTGGGTTGGTCACTACTTGTCCCCCAGCCCTCTTCTTACAGCCATTTTGGACGATTTTACAAACTTTTGCCACTGCCTTCTTTATCTTTTCTTTTCCTTTATCTGTCTAAATGCCAGAGCCCCAGCTCATGTAGACTGGTGAAGTTATTCCAAGGATCTCATCACCCTTTCCAGACTTCTGTGTTGTCAACTGAGGTGAGCATAACTGCACACATTATTTCAAATGTGGCATTCCCCTGCAAGCATAATGGCATGATTATATTAATGTGATTAGACCTCTGCAATCTACATGACTTGTGATGTAGTACAGCTGAGCTTATTAATTACTGACTGGTTAAATATTGCAGGCAGCTTGTTGTAAGTAAATGAATGAAAGCTTTGCCACTGTGCTCACATCCAAGCCTCACTTGGAATACACCTGGCAGTTTAGTCTGTGGGCAGCTGTAGTCTGCCCTTTTAGATTCAGTTCAAGTCAAACTGAGATCTCAGAGGGAAAAAACAAACAAACTTAAATTCTAACCACAATTGCTTTGGTTTTGTTTCAAATGTTTATGAATTTGTAGTTCTCTTCTTGCATCTCAGTCTTGCTCTGTTGGGAAGCCCTTTTGGGACACATCAGGAGTACACCGGTCCAGCAATGCAGTAGAAGTGACCTGCTCCAGAGTGAGCCAGCAGTGATCCCTGAAAGCACAATTCCTCTGAAATAGCTGCTTCTACTTGAAACTGCTTCTGCAGGGCAGCTGTGGGAGACTGTCCCAAATCTGGAGGGATGAGTACCACTATCTGAGCATTTTTGTTAATTAAAGTATCTTTCAAGAGCCACTCTTGGCAAACATCTTTAGTAAATTCCCAGTTTTCCATTGACTTCATAGGTCAAGTCCTGACCTTCCTGGGGGCCGGGGGGAAAGAAGTGCTCAAACATGCAGAGCTTGACTGATGTCAGTGCTTCAGCTCTCAAAGGAAGTCAGGAGACCAGAGGGCAAAGTCATCAAACTGCAAGCCCTGAAGATGCAAAGGAAGCCTGAGTTTCTGGGCGCCTCTGAGCACCTCTCTCGAGCTGTGCTGGTGCAGATCAGGAGGCCAGCAGGAGATGTGCAACAGTAGCTCTGCACTGCATTTCCCTAAGTGCCTGCACACCTTCCTCCTGGGGAGGATCTATGGCTGTCCGTATCCGTTCACGTGCACCTCGCTGCCATGCTCCAGCCACATGCTGGAAATATTTCTGCAGCATCTACATTACCTACACCACTGAAAGCATCTGTGGGGAGACAAAAATGCACTGACTGGAGAAGCTGCTTTGCTGAGCTGCTCATCCAGACTGTCCATTATGAGGAATGACATCTCCAATGCAGAAGAACAAAACCACAAAGACAGAAAGCTTGTGAGGTGAGAGACCAATATAAAAAGTCACAAGAAGTTCCCTAGGCAACACAGGGCCAAGGAAGCACTAAACACTTAACCAAGCTTTAATGCAGATGTCCTCTGATTTAGCCTCCCAGTGCTGCTCCTTTGGTTTAAGCTCAAGTTTCTCTTTTTCCTGGTTGTCTCACACATTGGTCTGCGACTGGTAGGCTCAGAAGAACCTTCATTTCCTAGGGTTTAGTCTGAGTCTGGAGCAGATAAATATTGCAGTGAGTTAAGTGTCACTAGGAAGAGATAGAATGGTCCAGGGAGGACATTGCTCAAGAATGGAAATGTTTATGCATGAGTCACTTTGACGTCCTCTAGCAAGAGAGGAACCACAGTGCTGGACAGCAGTCACAAGTGAGTAAGCCACATCCCTAAGGAGCCAGGAACTTTGGGTAGGAAGCTTCTTTCTTCTGTGCAAGTGTTGGGCTTCTGCCCTAACTGCAAGCTTTTCACCCCCTTCCACTTAGGTGTAAAACAACATCAATAGCTCTTGACTGCTGCAGGACCATGAAAGTTACTTTGAGCCCCCGCTGTAATTCAGTGGCTGAAATTCTGTCTGCCATAGATGAGGAGCACAGGCTCCGTGCAGCCATGACTGCTCTCATGGAGGCCAGTGTCAGCAGGCACTCTGCTTCAGACTGCTCCTCCAGCAGCCCCAAGTGACCAGCATCTTCACCTGTCAGTGTGGTAACACACTGCTCTGTTGGTGTGTCCATGCCTGTGTTTGTTACGATGAACCTCTAAATATGTTTAGCCTTCCAAATGCCTCAGTTACACAGGATGCACTCTACTGCAGTGAACGCGGCATGGCCATGCCCTCTGCACATTGCTCTCCACACCTTGTCTGGCATACTGAAGAAGTAGATTCCATAAACTGCTTTGAGCTGAGATCTGCTGTCTTCACACCAGATGATTTGCAGCAGCAAAAGCCTGGTCTCAGAATTCAGGCTGCAATTTCTCTTGCTTACCCCTTGCTGTATTGAGACTGGCAAATGTGAACACCAAGGTGTGCTCTAGAATTACTTTTCTCCCAGGGCTGCTGCTGGTGTCCAGTTCTATAATAGGGAAATGAGAAATTTTGGAGTTACTCAGTCCTATTTTGACCACTTCATTCAGCTCTTTAAATGCATTTTGCCTACTTCCCAAGGCTAACTTTGTTCTCAAACATATTTTCAATAAGCTGCTTCAACAGCTGAAGTTGCAGCTCCAGCTCTGGGTTGTAGCTCAGAGCAGCTAATTTGCCAGTCCTGTTTGAGAGACAAAAGCAGTACAAGGTAAGCAGAGGGGAACCTGTCATCTGCAATGTATATTAAAAACACAATAAGCTCAATTCAAACGAGGTGGTACCAGATCTGCCTAGTCTCAGGGATTCCTGACTCGTGTAGAGGCTGTGCATACTAAGTGCTCCTTTACAAACTGTGTCATTACCTCACGATTTCCATCTCCTGACATGAATTGATGCAGACTAACTGCCTTCTTCCCAGCCCCACTGTGACAGGCACTGCCTTCCTTACCTATTCGTGTCCTGCAAACCTTCACAAGTGCCCAGCAGACTACCAAAAGCAAGGATACCTCACGGCTACGTCTAGCTTCTGGGGCTGACTGCATTCCCACCCTTCCTGCTCTCACCAACTTTTATTCCGTCTTTCGGATGAGTCATAGCCTGGGAGCTCCTGGAATGTTTCTGTGTACGCACAGGAGCTGTCCTCACCCTCTGCTGTGGTCTCTGCTCTCAGCTCCAGACCCTGCCATGCTTCAGTCATCCCCAGGGCAGGGCTCTGGGACAGAGCAGGCAGCTGAAAAGATGTATTTTCTTCAGCAAAAGAAAAAAAATAACCTTTTTGTGCCAGAAATTCAAATCTGTGAGCCCAGAGCTTGAATTGCAGGCATTGCTTTGAACACTTTCTCCAGGCTTAGGACCTCTGCATCTCCACACTCCAGGAACACTCCTGGTGCAGATGCTGGCTGCTGATCTCAGTAACCTGCTAAGGAAAAGATCCTGGGACAGCGCTGCAGCTATGGCCTCACCAGGGGATGTAAGGAGTGAATGGCAGGCAGGCTGAGACACCCAAGAATTCCACCTCAAGAACAAAGACAGCTTTTTTGATTTCAGGGTGCCTTGGCTGAAAAATTCCTCTTCCTTGCTGCTTTTTAACTGAGATTGAAAATGATGCATTTGTGGAGCAGCAAGGATGGACAGGGGAACTGTTTCTTGTATATTACAATCTTATCTAAATCCAGTAACCTGCTTTTGTGTACTCTAAACCTAAAATCAGTAGCCTAAGAACACAGGCACACACATCCAGAGGTATCTGTGAGGACTGTTGGCAGGCAGCTTTCAAAGGTTTCAGAGGGTGAGGAGCTTCTCCTGGCGTTGGTTGCTGGTGTCCCTTTCTCTTGGGTTTAGCTCAGCATTGGTCTCCCAGCAAGGCAAGCAGTGACTGTGCAGAAGGGAGGAACAGAGAATCGCTGCATTGCTGACACCAGCAGCCTCCTCTGAGGGTCACCTTTAAGGACTGAGACCAAGGGCTTTAGAACAGGAAACCTTGGAAATATACAGGCCTGAGGGGTAAGTTTAAATGTTCTGCATATTCAAGTCAAGATATGAAACAGCCCAAGGGCAAGGCAGAGAGATTCCAAAGGCTGCACTCATCTCCTCCATTATGGTATTTCAATCAATTCTCTTTCATGGCTCTTTTTTCACAGATTGGTAGGAAGTGATAAGTTGTCAGCCTTTGGTAAACCCTCCCTGCATCTATGTCTCTCTCATTTATACACCATTTATCTTGCTGAGTCCCCTGTGTTTTATTTGAGAGGTGCCTTATTTATTGTGAGCCAATAATGCCTTGAATTGTGTGTGCACTGGCACATTAGCTTGTTGAACCATTCAATTAAATATGATAATGTTGAACACACTGCCACAGTTAAACACTCAGGTGAATGAGCAATTCACTGTGAAGTGCAGAAATATTTAAAGTCATCTGTGTGCCTTCAAGCAATCTGTTTTATGTACAAGAACACTCCAGGAATCAGAGAACCATATATGTCTGAAGTGATAAAAATATGGCAGCTTTCAAAGCATAGCTCTCATGGCCCCGAACTGTGGCAACTTAAAAGGCCCAAGCCCCCTCCCTGAAGGACAGAAGTGCAGCACCCAGCTTACTGTGCAAGGAACAGGCACAGCGGGGGGATGCTGAAGACAAGTATAGAACCATGGATTGGGTTTGGGTTGGAAAGAATACCTTAAAGGTCATCTAGCTCCAACTCCACTGCCATGGGCAGGGAGACCTCCCACTAGGTTGCTCAAGGCATCCACAGCCTCCCTGGGCAACCTGTTCCAGTGTCTCACCACCCTCATTGGCATCAATTTCTTCTTAGATTAAGAAGAACTCCAATCTAAGCCCTCCCTCTCCCAGCTCGAAGCCACTGCCCCTCGCCCTGTCTCCACAAGCCCTTTCTAAACAGACTCTCCCCAGCTCTCCCGTAGCAGCCACTGACCTAACTGAGCCATGTCCCAGCGTGACCCTACAGTTTTGGAGGAGACCTCTCTGCAGTGGGGGATTGAAATGTTTTCTCTGGGGTACATAAATACATCCTTGGGTGAAACTTTTGCATCTACGTCCACCTAATTCTCCACTGATGTCAGTTCCTGTGCTCAGTACCAAGGGTTTCAAATGCTTACAACTAAGTCACACCAAACCCAAATTTCTGCAGAGCACTCAAAAGCTTTTCTCCTTAGTGCTATTTTCCTGCCAGATGTAACCTTTCATCCCCCACCAGAAGAAAGGTGTCCAGAAGCCTGGCTTTGCTCAGCCCTTAGACGCCTGAGGAGCCTGGTCTTCCCCTCCAAGCTTCAGAACAGAGCATGAGAGCCACAGCCAATGTCAAATAGTAATGGAACAAATCCTGGGGAAAAAAACTCCTGGAAAAAAAGGTCCAAGACCTATTGGGCAAAAAGAAAAGTTTGTGAATTTCAAGCTGAGTTGAAAGGTTCAAGAATTATTGAATCCTGATGTCATCAGGTTGGAACAGAAGGCATGATTCAATTTGATACTCAGCTCTTACTTCTATTGCTATCGATTCCTGCGCTGCTGCAGGAGCGCCGGGCGGAGCTCAATGGGCAGACGGTCACCAGGCGCTCCGCTGAGGAGCAGCCCCGGCCCGCAGGCTCCGCACTCGGTTTTGCAGGGGTGAGGCAGCCCAAGAGCTTGCAAAGATCCCCTTTTGAAATGAGGCACAGGCGTTACTTCTGCGTTAAACCGCGGGGGGAAATCTACTCCAGCTCTCAAAGAGGATTCACTTAGAGGTGCCAGGTTATGAGTTTTCTGAGAAGCAAAGGAAATCTCTGGTTTGATATTAGAGAAGAGATGTCTCTGGCTACACTTTGCTGAAGTGCTTTATCCAAGTCTCATACTCAAAGTGAGACCCCCCCAGTGAGGCAGGAGCTCATCCAAATAGATCCAGCTTCGAGCCCGCCCTTGTTTGTGCCACGTCGCTTCAGAGGACATTTGCCAGTATCTCAGACAGAGGCAAGAGACTTTCACCTTCACCCAGCATCTCCAGGCAAACTCTTGAGAAGGGGAAAAAATTCACTCAGCACACAGTTGCTAAGGCTCTAAGAGTAGATGTATTTGTTTTCCTAACCTTTTAGTGCTTATCATGGAAATCAGCTTTTCTGCTATAATATAATCCTGTTTTTGCCCACTGGGTCATGTACTAACGTGTCTGTGACACCGAAGATTTTCTCCACTCCTCATTCAACAGCTCTTGTTCCCATACAGCTTGAGTAATGCAAGGCCTGTGAGGAACCCGGGACTAAGCATCTGCACTTGCTTGGATTTGAAAGGTGGTGCAGCTCTCCAGGAATGTGCTGACATCATTCACTTCAGATGTGACCCTGCAGGAGGGCGATGGAAAAGGGTTTCACATAGCTGCACGCTGAAAAGAGAAAACGAGTTTGTGAATGGTCTTCAGCAGAGGAAGCCTCTATGAGGTGCTGAGGAGGAAACAAGAAACAACTGAGTTAAGCAAGCCCCTGCACAAACCTCACACAGCAGAGGTCATGCCAACAGGGGCTCTGCTGTTGGGACACTTCTTGCTCCTTAATCCCAAGGTTTCTGCAGCTACTTCTAAATGTTTCTGCTAATCAGAGCAGTTTTGGACCCCACAGCACAGGAACAACACCACTAGTGCTGGGGCTTGGGACTCCTTGGGAGTCTTCACAGCCTGGTGGGACACAGACCCGAGCAGCCTGGCCTGACTCCAGAACTGACTCTGCTGTGAGCTGAAGGCTGAGTTAGACATCCCCTGAGGTCTCTTCCAACCTGAATCTTCCTGCAGACAGAGCAGCTCCTTTAGAGCCAGCTCCTTGTTTCTGCCCAGTGTGGGCATAGCTACAACCCCAAGATGTCTGAAGGTGCATTTCAAGGAGTGAGGTACCCAGATGAGCTCCACACCCTCCAAATTCTGCACCCTGCCCCTCTGAGGAGCTGAGATGAGTGGCCTGATGCCTCCAAGGCATTCAGACAGCCTGAGAACACTCATCACAAGATCACAGCAACACCCAGGCTGGCAAAGCCCTTCAGCATCACCAAGTGCAACCTAGAACCCTGCTCTACAAGATTCACCTTAAACCATAGCCCCAAGCACCACATCCAAACCACCCTTAGACACATCCAGGCTGGGTGAGTCCACTGCATCCCTGGGCAGCTCATTCCAGTCCCTGGCCATTCTCTCTGTGAAAAACTTTTTCCTAATGTCCAGTCTAAACCTCCCCAACTTCAGCTTGAGGCCATTCCCCCTTGTTCCCTGTGAGCAGAGCCCAGCAGCAGCCTCTCCACAATGCCCCTTCAGGTAGTTGTAGACAGCAATGAGGTCTCCCCTCAGCCTCCTCTGTTTCACACTAAACATCCCCAGCTCCCTCAGTCTCTCCTCATCAGATTTACTCTCCAGGCCCTTCACAGATTCCTTGCCCTCCTTGGGTGCAGCCCATCCATCCCCACAGACTTGTGTACATCTAAGTGGCACAGCAGGTCAGTGACCACTGCCTCATTTATTGTGATGATCTCGATCTAATTCCCCTCCCTGACTCCTGCTTCCCGAGGGTGGGTGCCCAGGGCACTGCTGGATCCAGTGCTAAAGACCAAGGCAAAACAGGCATTGAGCAGCTCAGCCTTCTCCTCATCCTTAGTCACCAGGTTTGCCTCTGCATTCAGTAGAGGATGGAGATTTTCTCTCAACCTCCTTCTGCTGTTAATGAATTTATAGAAACTTTTTTGCTATCCTTAACAGCTGTAGCTAGGTTAAGCTCCTGCTGTGCTTTGCCTCTCCTAATTTTCTCCCTACATAGTTTTGCTACATCTTTATAGTCCTCAGGAGAGCCCTGCCCCCTCCTCCAAAGGCCAGAGACTCTCCTTTTGCTCTTGAGGTCCAGCCAGAGGTCCCCATTTAGCCCTGCTCGCCAGGCTTTCTGACCAGACTTTCGAGCATTCTGCACTGGCAGTTCAGCGAACATTTTGGCCAGGGAGGATGTGAATTCCTCAGTGGAGACTGTCTGAAGTCATTATGAGTTGAAAGGGAAAGCTGGCATGGCGTTGCTCCTTTAGTGGCAGCAATGCATTTTTGATGCACAAAGTGTTGGTTCTGGAGTGACTGCCTGGGCTTGATCCTTCTCAGTGGGACTACAGGAAAGAGCAGCTGCCTGCCTGCTGCTTGGCACAGTGTAGGCTGCTCTCGGGTGAGGAACCACTGCTGCAGCTTTGCAGACTGCTGCTTCATTCTGATGCCAGCCACTGTGGCCTGTCAAAGCCCAAGGGAGGTGCAGCACAGAAGCAGCTCTGGTATTAACTGCAACACCTCTGCAGAGGCACTTTGTAGGAAATAGTTTTCTGCTTCTTTTGTCCTGTTTGCCTCTTCTCTTTCCCCCTCTCTCCACGCTGCAGCGTTGGCTCTCGGGTAGCTCAGCTGCAAGAGGAGGCTGACGTGTTGGGCACATGGATATCAAGGATGTGGTTTCCCTGGCAACAGTAACCACATAAAGGGTCTCAGAACTTTCTCATGGGACACTGCAGCTTCTCAGACGAAACAAGCATGGGTGGTGCACGTGATTGGCTCAACAGCAGCATAGGGCAGTGTCACAGAACTGTAAGCAACCCAGTACCAGACTCCTGAAAGCAGTACTGCACTGGAATATTGTCTTACCTCACACAGAAGAGAATCTTGAAAGCCTGAGAGGCACTTGGCCATAGCATCATAGAATGTCAGAGGCTGGAAGAGACCTTGAGGGATCATGTGGTCCAGCCCCCTTGCCAGAGCAGGATCACCTAGAGCAGATCACAGTGGAACACATCCGGACGGTCCAGCAGAACTTTGCTACTTAGACAAGTTTGAGTTTATTGAACATCAGGTTTTTGCAGCACTTATCTTTACTTCATCTGCAAACACAGCAGAGAGACTTCCTAAAGACAGAGCACTTGGGAGTTCTGTAGCAGGCTTAGAGAGCAGCAGTCAGGGGCTGAGATCTGGCACTAGGAAGGCAGCCTGGAAGACAAGGTGTTTCCCTAGGGTGTCACCAAACTGAGCAGGCAAGTAGACACTTCCAGAGGGAAAGCCACCCTGTAGGAAGGCCTGGATAGGCTGGAAGAGCAGGATGACATCCCATAGCTTCGCTGGACAGCCTCCTTGACTAGGCTGTGCTTCTGGCAAGAGGCTGGGCTGGCGGTCACTGCAGCCTCGGCCCATCTGGTATTTTGTGACTCAGTGATTCTATGAAGTATGCAAGGAGTAAACTTGTAGAGGTTGCTGAGACAAAGCAGGAGCATGCTGCAGGAAGGCTGCACTCTCCTGTTGCATAGACTGTGCCTAACATGTGTGCACCTCGAGAAGTTCTGTGACTTGCAGGAAGCCTGAAGAGGTAAGTTAAAAAGAGCAGAATGCTTCTGATACGATTTTTGACCTTCAGATTTGTTTTCGTGGCAGCAGAAGAGACTGAAGAGGAACATGACTAAAATGTTGCCCTTTTTCTGAACAGAAGGTCGAATTATCTTCACTTTGCATTCGCTTGGATAGGAAGGATGCTGCGAGCAGCTTGAGGTTGTAGGCCAGGGAAACTGTACTTACATCTGGAGATGCCAGGAGATAAATGTATGCAGAAAGCATAAAGCTGTAGCCACCATTGACTCGAGGAACACAGAGCATTTTAGATATTAGCCTATCTGCAAGCACGGAGGAATCTCTTTACTACAAAGGCCAAGCCTTGTAGCCATGGATGAGCTGCTCAAAACAAAGAAAGGCTCCTTGAACTGCTGAGGGGCGAGAAGCAGAAGAAAGCTTTCTTCAAGACTAGAAAGCTTTTAACATCCTGTGGAGGCTCAGATTGTTCCCTTTTGCCCTCAGAAGGATGCGTTCTTCTCAAGGCCAAGTTACTCTGTTGCAGTTTAGCTAATCTCATCTTCTCCAGTCAAATGATTTACAATACAACCGGAGTCTTTTCTGACCACATAACATAAACAGTGGTAACGACAGCTCTTGTCACTGTGCACAGAGCATTAACAGGTACAGGCGGCACAGAGGAGGTGATCTGCCCAAGGAGAGCCAAGCCAGCTGCAAAGCAAAGACCTGGCCCCTGGCAGCTGGCTCCTCCCAAACTCAGCAGAAGCTGAACGTTTCCCTGCTGCCTGTCAGCTCCCCCCATGTCTGCAGATTCCTTGGATCCAGGCCAGTCACAGATCCAATCTCGCCACTTACAGAGAGAACTGGTGCTGGAATCTGGGGCCAGGATCCAGTGTTTTGTGCAGTGATGACTACTGCCTTACCAGTTGCTAACAACCTTGGCCCTGGGTAAGCAGCAGGAAGGTCTTTGGGTGGTTGTGTCAGAAAAGTTTTAGAAGTGTCTAGAGGTGGGCTTTTTATAGCCCTGTGTCTGTATCAAGACAAACAATCCCCCCCATTTCTGACTGGATGATGCCAGCAGCACCTCTGGCTGCAGAGCAGAATCTAACAGCCCTGGTACAAAAAGGGCAAGACACATCTGTAGGAAAATGGGGAATGTACTGGGCTTTGTCTTTGCTCTTCCTATTTGGTGACAAGAGAAGACTTCTGCTTCTTAGAGGAAGCCAAAATCCACGGCAGGCTTTGCAGGAAAGGCTGCAATGTGCTCCTTTCTGGGCTGCATGCTGCATGTTTGCAGATGGTACAAGGACAAAAGCAGTGACCAGCCCAGAAGCACCCTTCTGGCCAACTTCTGAGCTGCCCAAGCTGGAGAGCAAACCATCCCGAGCCACAGACACTGCCGCTCGGCAGAGCCACTCTGGTGCACGCCTGTCTCACTGTGGATTGCTTAGAGGGTTCCATCTCTGTGGGTTGTGTTTGTAATGGGCAGTGCACATCTGTACATTAAAATTCAGCTGTTTCCTGTTCAGGATGTGGGCCCAGGCCCTTGGTGAGATGCCAGGTTATTAGCTTTACCTGCCATTATATATTAGGGAGATTACTAAGCCCTTTGATGCAGACAGCTGTGGTTTGTGTTAGCATTTGTGTGCCCTCATTCTGCTGGGGAGCCAAAGCTGAGTGTGCTCCTTTCCTCTCGCAACTGGGCTGCTGGTAGACCTTTCCAACAAACCCCATAACACTCCACCCTCAAAAGTCTGGCCATGAGGAAGAGCAATCTATGAAGCTTGTCCTAATTTAACTTTCCAGTATCTGCTGAGATTGATTTGCTGAGATGGCACTGCAAGCAAACCTGTTGCTAAATAATCTAGTTCAAGCCAACTGCCTTCAGCTGCGGCTTTGTATCTGTGCCCCTGCTCTGCTGCCCTGCCAGCAACCAAAGGCTGTGTGATGTTGCCTGCCAAACAGCACCCTGGCTGCGAGCTGCAGCGAGGGTGCCAAGGTGAGAAGTGAGACAAAAGGAGAACCGGATGGATGCTGGAGCACATATGTGGTTTGTGCTGGCTGCAACCACAACCCTTCTGATTGCTGCTCCTGACACCCGGCCCAAAGCGCTGCCTGCACCCGCACTGGTGGGCATTGGGGGTGCTTCCCCTGCCGCGCTCCTGGGGAGCCTCTGGTTCCCTCCATTGCCATCACAAGGGGTGCAGAGCTGGGCACAAGGCCCTGGCACCTCACTCCTCACTTCCAATTCTTTGTTGCCTTCTTAGGTTAACATCGAACATAATCCCCATAACTGCTTTCCCGGGAGGTGGGGGCAGGCTGCGGGCACCCCCACCCCACGAGGTGTGTTTGTTTAGTGGCAGTGCCACGGCTGCCTCTGTAAAAATGCCTCTGACAGCAGAGCTCTCGAGTCAGCGCTTTCCCTCATTTTCCCCG